>NC_140630.1:21165772-21355772 GCF_057382275.1 Copadichromis virginalis
GTACTGCCAAAGATTTTCGGGGGGATATGAGTGCGTATGTGTGTGTTCATCCTCCTCTTGGAAAAGGGGAGTAAGCAGTGTGTAGCACTAGAATCTAAGACACCACTCGGTCTGGAAGAGCCTCGGGGACCCTTCTCATACCAGCCGTTTCTTTTTTCCCCCTCAAGGTTCATGCCCAGACTCTCTTATTGCTGGGAGGCTCCCAGAGGAAACACATGAGCTATTTAAACAAAGCCAGACATTAGACCGGACCCCATCACTGCCAGGGGAACACTTCCTATATCCACATGTAACATGTCATAAAATCTGTCTGACTCACGCTGCCTCAGATAGGAGGAGTCATATGGGTTCAGCTGTCACAGGCGACTCTATAAACACTCCTGTGGCTACTCACTGTTTACTTTAAAACCAATGTGGGTTACCTAGTAACCTAATTCAGGCCTCTTTACCTTCAGGCTAACACGCGGAGGGCTGAGTCATCTGTTTTCCTAAAATGTTGTTTTTTTTAAAGAGTTAAATATTTCTTCCATCACACCAGAGCCACCAATTTTACATTTACTGGCCTGTAAAGTTCAACAAAACAGACAGTAACCCTCTCTAAGACAAATGAAAGTGTTGGCTAGGGTTGATTTATGTGATTTAACTCACCACTTTTTGCAATCCGTCAATAAGGTTGCTGACGACAATGCGCAGGCCTTTGAGCTCCTGGAACATGGTGCTGAGCTCCTCACAGGAGCGTTCACACATTTCTGCGCCCACATCATCCGTCTTCTGACCTATAACGTTTGTAGTGATGGAAGGACTCACGTCCACAATTTCCCCGCTCTCACTCACAATATTGGCATCATCTGGAAGAGCAAATAGCAGATACCAGGGCAAATGGAGGAAAAATAACGCAGGCTGTTGATGGAAAACATGTTTGAGAGATATCACGGTTGAAACGCAAGGACTCAAACGATTTCCTGTTTTTCTGTAGCTGGCCAAAAGATCACAACAATGGCGTAATTGAAATGTTTATTATGTTCCTAAAACCAGATGTCCAGTCAGTGTCGTTCAATTTGGAAAACAAAAAAAATAAAGTGTGTCTGTTTGAAATGGTGATGGTAAATCTGTCAGCCCGAGATGACGGCAGAGCTGGCTGTGGGAGAACAGGACAGGATGGCACTGCAGAGCAGAAATCTCTGGAGTTCCCCGTGTGATGCAAAAACCATATTGTGGACCATAAACCTCGCTAACCTTTCAAATATGTAACCACTTGTGATATGTACTTAAGAGGCTGGGGGTGGCCACACAGATTTATACTTGTTATACTCTTGTCTTGATATCAGCACAAAAGAATTATGTGAAGAAGTATGTGGGCTGCAGCATTTATCAGTCATTATTAAGGCTGAGGACTTTGTAATAAAACCAAGTGTATGTTGAGATATTGAGAAAGGGACCTAACTTTAAACTGCAGTGCTATTAGAAGAACATAATGAGGCCAAATGTGAAGTTCTTTTGCAGTCTACATCTGACTGCTGTGATCTCGGTAGTCAGAAAACCCTACTGAACTTTAATCACATCACAGCTAGCTATACGAATATTCGATGCCCAAAACAAACACACGAGAGACAAATGGAAGCTCCGCAGAACGCCTGTCCTTCAGCCAAGGCGCAACGCGTATCTGCAACTGGTTTGGATCACGCTATGTAAATTGGCGAAGATTAATAGCAGAGCGGGGACTCTAAATCAAGAAGTCATCCAAATTACCCGGTGGTGTCCTACTGTAGCCAACGCAATGTTTTCTTTCCTCTTCAGTCTGCTGGATTCATTCAAATCTCAGGAGGGCTTCACACTGTGTGCGCGTGAGAATGCGTGAAAGCTCGTCTGTGAAAGCAGTTACACATTCTTCTCTCCCCGATGGACGCTCTCGATTTTGTCAGAGTAGAAAGAGGAAATCGGTTTAAAAAAAAACAAAAGACGAAGAGCAAAAACTGGGGCAATTTTAATACTGTCCAAGTTATAGGGTTGCCTGGATTTATGGGTGACTTTCGGCATGAATTTTCCTAATGGTGCCGAACCCTCTCTGGTACCAGCCAACCAGCGGAAAACTTCCAGGCGCTGGTGACATTTGTTAAACAAATAAACTCATTCAGCTGGAATTCAACAGTGCATGTGGTGACAGAAAAGCATCAACTGCATACCGCATGGTGATTTTCTCTGTCACAGCAAAACCAAAAGGCTCAGTTTCCAGATCTAGTGGTTCTTCGGGATCTCTATCTTTTGAGCTGAAGCCAGTCTTTTGTGTGAGCCCCGCTGAGGATTGCGAGGTCCTTCAGCTGAGAAAAGCAACCCAATCAGCCAATTCGTGACTTCATCCTGTATGTTTGTGTGTACGTCTGTGTGTGTGCAGCTGGAGGTGGAAGCTCCCCACTTTGCAGTATAACATTCACTTTGTCTTTTCTGTTTTCTTTCCCAGGGTATTATCCCAAATCCACTGCCAATGGAAACAAATGTAAGCATCTGTATCTCCTTTTGTTCACCCTGCACGCTGCTCAACCTCAAGCCACTGCAGTGAAAAGCCTGTTGCTGTAAACATGAAGTAATACTGGGATATCTTGCCACATTTCGGATCTGTAAGCTTTTTGATCCATTAAAAAGGAGATGAATTCATGCAAATTGAGTTGACAGAGAATGCTAAACTGTTTGCCGTGGTCGAAGCTTAACAAAATACAGATACTGGGTGCAGGAGAGTTGCATGTGAAAGAGCTTTTAGATCACATCTGCTAGGTATCAGGCATCAAACACTTTGCAAATATAATTATTTTGACTCATCTGTTGGGTTATGAAAAAAAAAAATCACACAAAAGAGAAAGGGTTTGTCATTCATCCTGGATAGCAGGGCCTTTATAGACCTTAAAAACTAAAACAGACACATTCTTACCTTGCTTGGTAATCTCACAGTCTCTACTCAGCAGGATGTCTTCTATTGAGGTGTCAAAGATGAAGCGCACACTCTGGAGAAGGCCCTGTTTGGTGAGAAAATATGTGTCTCAATCACTTTGACATATTTCAGGCAGGACATTTTCTATACCTAGTGCAAGCATGAGATGGGAATTGGAGCAAACATTTCATGGAAACTCGCTTTTTACCTAATAACATACGTTCCCCCTCATTTCTACACACAAGGGGTAAATTTAAAGTCTAAATTTAGAGTCCTTTCCACACAGAGAAACCAGGGCAACACAGGGAATATGTCAGTCTGTATTTTTGGAAACAGTTGTTTAAACTTTTATTGCAGGGTTAGTGAAGACCACAATTTTGTTTCTTGGACACTGCGAGGGTTGACAAATGCTGGACAAGTAAGGAGTTCCTAGATCCTGGGAAATCGTTCGAATCCACATCCGCTGTCTTACCCTAAAGTGGTTCTCTCGAATGGATCCCTTTGCCACATACATGCGGCTCCCCTCGGCCTTCAGGTGCTCGTAAAATGGCTCATCCAGGATGAAGCTGTCTATGAGGCTGCAGCCGACAAACAGGTTGGCGTTCTCCCCATGAACGTGAAGGGTGATGTTCTTCCACTGCGAGTCGGACAGGTCCACGTCCTCGAATGAAACCACGTTCTGCGAGCCGTCTGCCCAGTAGACCAGGTCCAGAGTGTTGGCGCGTCCGTTGGACACGATCTCAAACTGGCGCCGGCCATCGGGACCCTCCAAACCAATCAGGGTGCCTCGTGAGGAACGGTCCTGGCGTATGCTGGCCACAAACACAAAGCCCTCATTGTTTTGGATCTGATGCAGCATTTGCTTCAGTATGGGTGGGCTAACTGGGGGCAGGTGGTCGAAGCGGATGAAGCGGTAGGCAGGGGCATCTAAGTTCTGGCCCCTGAACTGTTTGGCCCCCAGTGTCCTGCGTGTGATGTCGCTGATTTCAAACAAGTCGAATGATGTCTCAT
The DNA here is from genome assembly GCF_057382275.1 of Copadichromis virginalis. Lineage (NCBI taxonomy): Eukaryota > Metazoa > Chordata > Actinopteri > Cichliformes > Cichlidae > Copadichromis > Copadichromis virginalis. Next base: position 21,169,707 of record NC_140630.1, read on the forward strand.
CCTCCTGCTCGCCATCTATACATCAGACAAGAGGAAATGTAACTGGAAAGCTAGAAGAAGAGTTCATGAACTTAAAAGCAGAATGGGAGCAACTGGCAGAGTTTTCGCTAAAACAAAAAACAAAACACTGGAATTGGTGACTCAAATGGAATAATAATAATTATTAGACAGCAATACCACAATCAATCCATTTACAACTCACCTTCAGTTAAAGCTTGAAGGTAATTAAATGACAACAGCAACAAGAAGAGACTTCTCCTGAGTATCATATCTGCTTCAAAAACAAAGACATAGTTTTTGTTAGATTTGTGCCTCTTTTGTCTTTTTTCCCCATCCTTGGTCTCAAATGCTGCACTCAAGTCTCTCAGTCACAGAATGACTGGAAAAAAAGAAGAGAAAAAGCCACATGCAAATACAAGAATAAAATGATAATAACAATAACTCCGGCCAACGAGTTGTTACACAGTTTACAGCTTATTAAACTTTGCAACATTGCACATCAAATTTTATACCCTGTTATGCAGGAAAGAGTCTTTCAGCAGTCCAGCAAGTTTTTCACATTTATTTATCTGTTTGCACTCTGCAGGTAATGAATCACTTACAGCAGCCCTGGTAAATTTGCCCTGTACTGATTTCTCCTCACATAACATTTCAACGATAAGCAGTGTATGCATTCCTAACCTACTTACTTACCTGACGAATTCAGTATCTTAAAAAAAAGAAATCCGTCAGAGATCCAGCGACAAGAGTAAAAACAAAAAGAGCCGAGGGTAAAAATGAATGAGCAGTGGTATCTCCTGTAAATGCCCGTAAAGAAAAAAAAGAAAAAAAAGAAAACAAAAGTGTACAGTCCACTTTGGTTCACTACATCCACAGTCTGGAGGACCTGAGGCACAACAGTGACCGAGGCGCCCTCCTCCCTCCTCTTATATAGGGGCTCGCACAAAGTCTGTCAATCAAGTGTTTCGGGTCTGAGCAAGTTTGAGGTCGGCTGTTTAAGAGACACAATTACATAACTATCTTCCGATTGCGTAATTTTCTTAGCCGCGATCACACGCGGAGGCTGCTAGGGGGATTCGTGACCCCTCCCCTCCCGTTTTTCGCCGAGATGCCCGCGAGCCCCTCCCTCCCTAACAAACCCACCTTCCCACTGTGTCCGGTGCGGGCTTTCTCAGGGTAACACACGCAGGGATGTGGGCTGTTTTCCTCTAGAGGGACGAGACACCAAAGCTTCATTAAATGGCTGCACTAACAGCAGGTGGACTTGATAAGTGTATTAATGTGCAGTTAAGGAGAGCAGAATTGGAATTCAGTCGTGAGGTGGAAAGCCGTTGCGCACTTTCCTCAATAATACTGATCTGTGGTAGATTTTAAAACACCTTTTCATCCACACTCATAAACTTAAAGGTATGCCTCATTTCTGCCTTTCAAGTGTGAAAACCTCAACGCTTGCCAAATGTCAATAATTCAAATTGAGAATCCCAGCTATGTCTGCAATGTGAGACAAAAAGAAAATGAAAATGACCCTTTAATACAACAGATTCCCTGGAAGCTTCAATTTTAGCTGGCGAGCAATGGCTTGCGTCTGGAAATTATCTGGTATTGCCAAAGCTTCCCCCTCTGTGTCCGGGAGAGAAACGCTGATACAACGGCTCATTCCTGGAGGCTTTAGAGGGGTCTTGTGGGTAGACCTTTGTGTACCAAAAAGACACAACTGGGGCATTTGGTTTTGGAGTTGGAGACGCGCATTCCGTTCAGGGCTGAAGAACACAAAGTTTCATACCACATGGAATCACTGCCTTTCAACAACATGGATTCACTTGACCTGAAAGATATTAGAAACTGCAGCTCCGAGTCAGACACTCAAGAGCATGGTAAGGATGGTGGATGAAGTGACCAGAAGAAACCTCTTAGGAGCAGAAAATACACCACAGACTTATTAATTGTGGTTCAAAAAATGTTTTAGTGTCTTCTGTGGAGAAATATATAGTTAGTTCTACTGAAGCTGTATCTAAATTGCTAAACATTTTATTCCATTTACTTTTCTAAGTGATACCACCTTTAATTTCTAAAACCTGGATTCCCTCTTTTATTGGTAGTAGGCTTAAAAGTAATGAGGTTTTACTAGGGTGGTGGGAAATGGCACAAAAACAGTTTACTGGCATTCTAGGCATCTCTTTAATAAGTACGGAGCTACTGCAGGGCAGATTTAAACAGCGGAAATTAAATTTCAAAATTCTGTATTCACAAGGGAGAAGAGAAGAATAGGTAGCGTGTCTGTATCCATGCCATATTTGTTTGGACGAAATTGGCATGAAGAAAGAAACGAAGAAAAAGAAGGGTGAGAGGTTTTTCATCAGTGGTTCTTTTTTCAACATTTTTGCATCATTTTCTGGGTCAGTTGGACCGCATTAACATCCAGTGCTTACCTAGTAAACAACAGAGATCAAACGTTAATGCAGATTCGTCTTTTAAGGCTATAAACACCAAAGATCTGGAAGGAAAGAAGAAATGAAGGTGATGGATGTCAGTTAGGCTGATAAACAACAATAGTTTCCAGTTCTCTTCTCCAAGCTGTGACTTCACCGTGGAGGTTTTAAAAAAAGAAAGAAAGAAAGAAAAAAGTTCAGTGTGACTCAGGATCGTAGTCTTAAAAGGAAAGCTGGCACCCAAAATGTTTAAAGTACTGAGAACTGGAGAGAGTGACACATGTAACATGCAAATCTCAAAATTTCTGTAAAATACAACAGTTTTAGGAATGCTGAAGGTAGATTGCGCCCTTTTATTCTTCATAAGATTTACTTTAAATATCCCCTTTAGCACAATCGCGCCAAAAAGCTGAGTAATCCCAATGAAACACATTTGGCCGGAATGACTGGCATTGTAAAATAAGGTTGCATAATCTCCCAAATGCAATGAGGGCTCTGTTTGCATGACAGTTGCACTATAATGTATAGTGTGTCTTTCAATATCTGAGAGATGGGGGGGGGGGGGTGAGATGCTACTATCATTATTATGCATTTAATGTGCACTTCACAGATTTCTATAGTTGGGGCTGCACACATCTCCAGTAAGGTATGCCTGATCTAGAGCTGCATTTCAGCTGCAGACTCTTGAATGAAACTTTATACTTAAATATAGAATCAAACAGATTTAGTGCAGGACAGATAGCACACGCCCTTCTTAGTGAAACAAGCTGGAAAACCACATTTACCTTAAAATGAAGCGAGTTCAGGCAGAGCTTGGAAGTTGCGCTTTTATAGGCTAATTAGCTTTATCTGGCTCAGTCACAACTGAGTGGCAAGCATGATCCAGTCATAAATATGCAGGTGTACACAATTATACTGTCTGACTACACTGTCTGACTACACTGTCTGCTGACTGCACTTCAGGAAGAGGCTGTAGTTTAAGATCAGGATATAAGTGGTGTGACTGGGAGGATGTTAGTATTTAGCCAAAAGCGCTAATATCGCTGCTCAAAGCAATTCAGCGGCACAGCGTAAATGTGCAGTTGCATTTGTTGTCTTCAAGTGTTCACACAATAGCAGTTTCCAGTCTTGCTTTCTGTGCCAAACACGGTTCAGTGACTGTCACTGACTTCATTTGTTTTTTGCCCGTATAAACATTTGTGAGCTCTGCTTTATTTTCTTTCCTTACACTTTAGACAAAACGTGTCTTCCTACTTGACCTGATGAAAAGCTTTACGGTTTACACCGTTGGCGACGTATAGGGCCACAACACAGCAACCCACCAATCAAACATCTGGGCAACAGAAAAGCTATGGAAAATGCAGGTCTTGTACAGAAATAGATCCTAACTCTTAAAAATGATAAACTTTTGGGTTTCTAAAAATGTCCTCGCTTCAGATCTCATCCCTAAAGGAAAAGAAAAAAGTTTTTTCTCACACTGAGATGAATTTTAACATGTAGTAATTTACAACGTTTGAGTTGCCCAACAGGGATTTGGGCAACAAAACAGAGCTCTATGAATTGTTCTCATAGGTTTTGTGAAGCAATTGAGAAGTCAACAGGAGAGCAAGAAGACTGTGGAAAACACTCAAAGACGTGTGTGCACACCATTAATCACTGTATTATAACGTCACAAGACTTCCAGTTTTGACTTTTGGGCTTTGAGGGAAAAATCGAACTGTGCAGTGACATGCTAATGCTGCCTGCTGGTCACCCTGTATCTCTGAGCAAACAGGGACTGATACTATAACGAGCATGGCTTATGCAGTCATCGCTTGAAAGACCAGCAGCTGCAAAGAATCCGACATGACAAGACAAAAACAGAGTTGGTTTCATTACGTGACACTACAAGTTTGCTTTCAAAGCATTTTAATAGCCAGTTTTCAAGTAAGAATGGCTCACATACCTTGGCTTAGAGCAGACATTGCATCAAAGTGAGATAGCCAGTGTTTGACTTGTTCTCCTCCCAAAGGTTTACGTGTGACCTGTGTGGGTGGGATTTGTTGACACACGATTTGTAAATCCTGCACAACAGAATGTTTCCTGCATGATATTATGCTTGGGATCATAAGTGGATCCGGGCAACTTTTAAATTGTATTGAAACAATAAGAGCAAAATCAGATGGTTCTGGCCTTTGTTTGTGTGCTCAGCCAACATCCTAAGCGGAAGGATGAACAGAGGGAATCTTGTTTACTTCCTTTGTTGCCTGCAGGACCGTTGAAGGATGGCAGGCTGTGACGGCCCCATTAATCGCCTGTTGGTTGCTCATGTTTAGCGAGCGCCCAGCGCTGCCAGCTTTATGCAGCGTTGCTTGTCGCAGTGATGTAACCCGGCCTCGGTCAACTCAGCGGGTTAAGACTTATTCCCAGATGTGTATTTGAACCATTGGACTCGAACGCAGGCAAAACGTCCCCAAATTGCAGGTCTCAAATACAAGTTTGGCATTGAGTACTGAACTTCAATATAAACATGACATCCTTTCAAAGAATGAAAGAAAAAAGGGGGGGAAAAGAGAAAGTAATAGCAGTGTTTCCCTAAATTTACTTTGACTCACACTTCCCTACATTTAGGTTAATAATCGAGTGATTACAAGAACAATCCCCATTTTGCTTTCACTCTCTTTTCTCACAAATGCATTTTCATTACTTAGATACAATCATTTGGTAATGACTTCCAGATTCCCATTTTCCTCTTTGAGCTGATGGGATGTGTGGAGTTATAGCAGAACAGTAAGATCTCTTACTGGAAATTTATGAGAGCCTAAGAACTGTGAGAATTATGAGTTCTTTTTACAGAAGACTTGTGCAAGAGTGACTAAGAAATCTATAGGGAGCAGCAATGTAAAACCTACAACAACAAAAAAGATTGTAGGTATGGACAGCTAATGCAAGAACTAAGAGGAGTTTTGTGTGAGAGAGTGAACAAAGTGAGAGTGAGATCTCTTCAGCGGAGAGGAAAGGAGGAGGAGCTTTGGCCTTGGGTCCCTGGGCACAGAAGGTGCTGCAGCATAGCTGAAGCTTCAGTGCCGATACAAACTCATCCTGCATTTTAGTTGCTCAGGGACGTAAAATGTAAGTAAAGGTTTGAGTTTTTGAGTACTGTAAAGTACATACATCACAACAAGGCATCCTGTAGAAGTGTTGGAGAGTAGATAGCACAATATTTCATGGCTTCCATTTTTCATTTATATCGCTCCATGGTTTTACTTCCTTACAGTTTAAAAGTTTCATATTATACTTTTCATTTTGATGCTTTGACAGTTACAGTTTCATGACACAAAAAAGAAACCTGCTTTTATGTACCCACGGAACATTTAATAACTACAATTTAAAAAAAATCCACCCCTTGACCAGTAATTTAAAAGTTTGAGTAATCAAAAACTGGACTACACGATATTTTTGCAAAGGAGGATGGTAAACATGTCACACAGAAAAACAGGAACATGAGCACCACGCAGGGTTTTATTGTCTTTTTTGGTTGTTACAGTACAGGTCACTGCTCACCACTGTTCTTCTTTCAGTAGCCATTTTCACACATGCACAGCAGCCTTGAACCTCTCTAGACTTCAGGCTATATCCAAAAAGATGCGTTCATCTTCCAGATCTGACAATTGAAGCCAACCGGAGACATTATAACCAGAATTCTGAATGTAAATCTACAGAAAAAAATCCCCAAATGCTAAAAACTGACGATTGTCACACTCCTGTCACCAAGGAGCAAATAAACTGCTGGAACAGGAAACTTATTAGTCGACCATGTTGTTTGCACTAATACGTGCATGCAGCAGAGATTTGCAGAGACTTCAGAAGTTGTAACTGTACTTCATACCTTCTCTTGGCATACCATATACATAGGGTGAATTAGGATGGCAGTCTTTAAGTGCTCTGCTGGAATGAGCCAAACATATTGATTGTGGTTGCACTCCTAACTGGCCTGTGTGTACCTTTGCGCATGTGTAGTAGAAGTAGTGTACTTGTGGAGGAAATATGAGCCTTTTAAAGCTTACTTTGGCCCACGTTGCCAAACTTGATGGATTTGAGAAGCAGTTCATGCAGTTTCTATCCATTTATTTAGATAGTGGTTTTATAATACAGACAACAAAGTGGTTCACAGGAGGCCTCCTTGTGACAGTCTTATGAGCATTAATTGTCCTTGGTTTTTCATCAAGAGGGCAGCACTGAAAATGCTCCAGTCAAGTCATCTTTTACAAACAGTCAGTTTTTTCGGACATTACGGGAACATGCTTTATGTGACCGGGCAAAATGTAGGAACATCAACAGCGCTGTGAGTCCTGACTCCTGCACGCTGTGATGAGGCAGCATCCTCACCTAAACCAGAGGGACTACTTCCAGGAATGAAACTGTATCTCATGCTATTACCTGTTGTGTGCTGCGTGTAAAAATGAGGAATTGCGAGCAATGTCAAGGCCCGAGTTCACCAACAAAGATGTTTGAAAGGTATGGAAAACTTGCATATATTGTGAATTGCTTTATGAGCCACAGGTAATAAATCTATTTGGTATTTGAGCGAAGAAACACGGAGATAAATTCGATTTATGAAAAAGGCAACAAACGTATGTGGTTTTAAACAATAACTTCATTGTTTTAACACCTAATTTGAAAGCAACAAATCCGTCAAGTGGAGGGGAGAATGTGCTGCATGCTGGTTTTTGATATAACAGAAAAAAAATAAATCACTGAATCATACACCGAGGGTCGGTGCAGCTAGAAGGAATGTTCCAGAAGAGAATTTCCTGCTCATTATTGACTCCAGGTTTCATCGCTGGCAACCTGACTCTGTCTGTACACCGAAAGCTTTAAACATTTGAGGTGAGTTAGTGTGACGCAGCTACAGTTTCCTTCAAAAACCATCTAAAATTCAGTTCTGAGATGTTTTCACTTCTGCTGAACCAGAGTTCATTCGAGGGTATGAAAACTTGCACCTTATGAAATGGAAATTCTGCCATATACTTACTTTCTTCCACAGATTTAAGTTACCCGGACAGGTGAAAGCCACGGCTAGTTGGCAACCACATAAGCTTAAAACTAGGCTCGCAAGGATGACACATGATGTATGTATGTGTGTTTTTTAATATCTCTTACTTTGATGTGTTTTCAAACACTGCCGGCACATTAAATTGGAGCAGAAATATTGATCACATCTTCCTCTTCAAAGCTTTCCCATTGTTTGTTTTATGGCAAGAGTAAGAACCAGAGCATAATGTTATGTAACAATAGTAATATTTAAAAAAATGACAGATTAACAGGCTACATAGAGACACATGCACTGAAATGGAGCTCAAGCACATGTGCTGGTAATTTCCCAGCTTACTTAAACATGATTAAAGAGGAAAACATAAAATTGCCTCTTTAAGGAAATAAATTCAGCCATAAAAACAAAGGAATTCACTAATGGTAGAGGTTAATGTTCAAATGCTATCTTTGTTCAGCGAAAGGTTAGAGTTTAGTTTGATGAACCTGAGAAATGGGCAGAGACTTGATGGTTTATACTTACTTGCCAAACTATCATCTTATCTCACCCTTGCGCCTCGGCTTAATGGAGCTGACGAAGTGCCTTAACCTTATAAATACTGTGCGCTCAGCGAGGAGGTTCTTGTTTTAAGGCCATTATGACACCTCTGGATTTCATGTTATGTTTACCTTTTTGAACGATCAACAGTATTTGAATGCATTTTACCTCAACAGGGTTTGTTCACGGATCTGGAATCCTGTGTTACGTGCTCCTGTTTTTCCCATTTATCCCGCTAACTCCGCAAGGGTCTCGTGTTGATTTATCAGAGTGTTAAGGGTTTCAATGTTTATGCCTCGCACCTTGGATGACACCATCTGGTAATAATCTGTATTTCCGTTGTTGTCTGCACAACGCAGCCCAGAGCTGCTCAGGACAGAGTCAAGTACAGTAAAGACGCTAATTGCTTGTCTGTCTTCCTGTGTGGCTCCATCGGGATATTTCACCAATATTTATTAGTGACTTTAAACCTTATCTTTCATGGTCGTTATTTACAGTTACCTTGAATGTTGCAGTCAGAAGGTGTTAGGCTGGGACATGCGCTGCACCGTTCAAAATAGAATCTGTAATTTGTGGACCACAAAAGAAGAAGCAGAGCGCAGCGACTACACAGCATGTTATATCTGATGCATGAACTAATGTATGTACTCAGGGCCTCATACTAGATGGTTTTCAGGAAGGGTGTTGTCAAAGTCAAAAATGTTCTTGACTTGGCTGAGGGACTCCGAACAGCCATAGCTTGTTGTTTTACACAAACGACGTAAAGTACCGTACACGGGTGATCAAAAACAAGCCTTCTAGCATTGACACCATTAGCAATAATCTTCCCTCTTTTCCCTCCCCCATGTTAATGAGCATTGATTGGTTCACTTTGATAAGACTTCAGAGTTTGTCAATGTGGTGGGGTGACTCACAAATAGGTTACGCCGTGCTAGTCTGAGGTCTCCCTTAGAGGAAGGATGAGAAGTTTGGCCATTTTGGAGAGTGTCAGATCAGAGCTGCAACTCCTCCACAAGGAAAGGAGCCAGTTGAGATGGTTTGGGCATCTGTCAGATGACTCCTGGGCACCTTGTGTTTCAAGTGTTTCAATTATGTCCTAGCAGAAGGAGACCAAGGACACGCTGGTGAAGTTACGACTGTTGACTAGCTTGGGAACACCTTGGTGTTCTGGGTGTCCCACCAGAACTGCTGGTGAGATAGCCGGGAGGAGTGAGGTCTAGGCATTTCTGCTTAGGCTGTTGCCATGGTGATCTGGACCCACATAAGTAGGAAAAATGGATGTATGGATGTTGTCCCCACAGGCTAAAAAGCAATGGAAGTAACATGCTGGTCCAAGTATAGTCAATCCATAAGTGTCACGAACCTGCTTGTCCTTATAATGGTCAACAGCAGGTGAAAAAGAGGTCTACTTGAAAAGAATTGTATGAGAAACTGACCCTACTTCTTGCTTGATTTATCTCCTCAGGAAATATTTTCCCAGTGAGTTGTTGATCTAAATTGCGAGTTTGCGCGTCTTATTTAATAGAGAATTATGTTCATTTTGTAAATTATAATCACACAGAGTAAACTACAAGATAAATTGGGTTATGTTTCCAGACGTAGCTATTTGTGATTCCCAAATTGCTTCCGTATGAGAATCCTCTGTTGCTGGCTTCTCAGTCTGAGCCACCTCTGGTTTCAAGAAGATGCCAAAATGCCATTATCAGGTGGAACAAACTAAGATGGAAGTAGCTAACATAATGCATAAAGGTCACGTTAGCTACTTCCATCTTTTATGTACAGCTTATGGTTGTATCGTTGCTTCCACTGTAGCACACTGATGCTCGATGACTGATACCATCATTAGTGTCTGAACATTTGAAGACTCTCATTAAATAGACTGCGTATGAGCTGAATCTCAGTTATTTTTCCTGTAATTTACGTATAGAATATAAATCATTACAGATATCATCAGTTTGGATTTCTTTGGCACAATTTATAGAACATTATACGTTGTTCCGTTAGCTTTGCTTATACTGGAATGAACTGAGAGAGCAGAACAGCAGTTTTTGACACGTGTCCACTCCCTTAGCTTTGAACTCTTGAGAACAAAAGAGCAGAAATCCTCACGAGTCTGTAGATCATCAGTAAAGTTCACGTGCCTCATTATGACCCAAGGGAAATGTGTTCAGAGTGCTGATGAGACTGTGACCAGCGAGCCAAAAGACCACCAAACCACATAGCGGGGAACGACACCTACACATTTGTATATTATGCTGAGGGCTCTGCATATCTTCCTCCAGCGTTACACCATGTTCAGTGCTGTCATATCCAGCATCTAATAATTCCAAAGCTGGAGACAAAGTTCTTCTTTCTGTCAGTTTCAATGACAAAAGACTGTGAGAGATTGAATGTTGGACACTCATAATGTTTGGGTGTGGATATTATTGAAGTCCTTTTTATTTTCAAGTGTACTTCATTCTTTAGTGGTGAGCTCGATGAAGGGAGTGGACCCAAAATGACCTCACACAGACAAAGGATTTGCACATATGGCAATATATTACTTTGTTTTGAGAGCACATGCTCACTGAATTCAGGTTAATTCATTCAAGGAAAGACACTGAATACACACATTCCAGGACGAAAATAGAGAAAGAACATGGCTGCGTAAATTTACCCCAAAGACAATTTATCGTTCTGCTCCGATAAAAAGTGTCTCCTACTTGCAGGAACACTAAAGCTCACCGTGACAGGGAAAATGCAGCGTTGCCAGTACATACCTATCTTTGTGGCATAAACACACGCACCTACACACACACACACACACACACACAGTACATACATAATGTAATGCATGACAAAGCAAGAGGTACCACCCTATAAATCCTATCCATATCTGGCAGCTGATACTGTGCAACTTCAAAGCTATACTTCATGATCTAGCTGAGGATCGCACTGCACATCCTCACAGACAGCCTGCCTTGGTATCAATTAAAGTAAGCAGACCAAAAAGGGCAGAGTAAATCAAATACAGAATACTGGACAGGGGACAAGACACAGATGAGCAGTTTTTGGAAAACAGTCTGAGGAAGTTAAGACTGAGCATACTATCAGTGGATTTAGCGCCATCACATAATGCGTCAACTCTGATATCTTTTCCTAATGGACAGGGGATGAGTGATGCTTGAAATTATGTCCCCCTGCAGATGGGGGATGAGCATTCCTCCTTTCTGTCTGAAGACTGAGTTAAGGCTTATAATATGGTGGAGGGTGACAGGAGCAGCAGAGCAGGAGACTGTTTTTCCAAAGAAAATTAAACATCACCAGGAAACGTTACTTAGCAATAAACTGTGGTATTAAACTTGAGATAGAAAGAATATCTTAATGTTGAACCTAAGAGGACATGCGATATAGGATTGATGACTTTGTGACTTCAAAAATTCTTTTTGATTTTATTTCCAAATCAATGTAAGAGAAAACATATTAATCTGTCACCTTGTTTGGAGATATAAGAATGACACAAAAGAATAGAGACTTAGTGGGGTCTGGCTGGGCCATTTAAGGACATTCACAGAGTGGTCCTGAAGCCACTACTTTGTTATATTGACTGTGTGCTTAGGTTTGTTGTCCTGTTTGGAGCTGAACCTTCAGCCAAGTCTGAGGTCCAGAGCGCTCTGGAGCAGGTTATCATCAAGGATGTCTCTGTACATTGCTGCATTCATCGTTCCCTTGATCTTGACTGGTCTCCCAGTTCCTGCTGCTGAAAAACATCCCCACAGCATGATGCTGCCACCACCATGCTCTGCTGTAGGGATGGTATTGGCCAAGGGATCAGTAGTGGCTGGTTTCCTCCCGACATGATGTTTGGCATTCAAGCTGAAGGGTTTAATCTTTGTTTCAGAGAATTTTGTTTCTCTGATCTGAGAGTCCTTAGGGTGCTTTTGGGCAGACTTTTTGGCTGTCATGTGCCTTTTACCGAGGTGGGGCTTTTGTTTGGCTGTTCTGCCACACAGGTCTGATTACTGGAGTGCTGCAGAAATGGTTGTCCTTCTGGACCTTCTCCTCTGTCTACAGAAAATTCCTTAAACGTCATGGCTTGGTTAGTGCTCTGACATGCACTGTCAACTATGGGACCTTATGTAGACAGGTGCGTACCTTCATGTTGAATCAAATTAATTTACCACAGGTGGACTCCAATCAAGCTGATCAGCAGAAACAGGATGCCCCTGAGTTCAGTTCAGAGTGTCATGGCAAAGGCTCAGAATATACATGTTATATTTTAATATATTTTTAATAGATTTAAATTGTTTTGTAGAATTTTGAGGTGAAGAATGAATTGAATCTATTTTGGCACAAGACTGTAACATCACAAATGTGTTTTTAAAAAGCTCACAGAAAATAAACTGGAATCTTGCATCAAATGGGAAACCTTAGAAATTTAAGCTTGCCAGCTTTTTTGTAAATAGTGTTGTTGCAAACCAATTTTTCAACAAATTCAACAATTTTTGAACAAATTTCACATTGAGCCTTTATATCCTCTACTATGTATTAGAGTACCTGACAGTTTGTTGTGACTAAGGTAGAAAGGACTAAACATCCAGCACAAACAATGGAGATGGGTGCATCAGTATGAACAGTAGGAGCATCTGTGTGTCTGGCAGCCAAAGTGGTTGCACCCAGTTGATGTCATAGCTCTACGTGCTGATCTGCTAAGTGGAGGTCACAGCCAGCGATATAAGAAGTACATCTGTTCCACATACTGAACAAACTAAACGTTATGCTTGACCATTCAGAATGTGCAACAGATGTGAAAAACTGCTAATAATAATTGTTTTTGGCAAATTTAGCGATATTATGTTTAATTGACTAAATCGTGCATCACAAAAATGCAGCTAAATGAGTTCAAAGAAAGCAGCGTGCTCCCTTTAAATAAGAAATGCGCTGGAAGCATGGGCAGGAAGTTTAACAAAGACGAATGATCTGAAATGGCTGGTTTCTACTGACAATTTTAAGCACCAAGGAAGAACACACAAGAGCACATTTTTATATAACTCTACCTGTTTTTCATTAAACCAAGAGCAAAAAAAGAAAACGTTTAAATTCTTCTTTCCCAATGAAAATCCCACTTGGGACTGCATTAATAAAACCTGCATGGGTTCTGCAGGGGCCAGCTGTAATTACACAGTCTTGTTGAGGACACTGTGCACGGCAGCGCTGGTGTCACAGGACAAAGAAGAGCCACTGCTAGACTTAAACAGCCTGAGCTTCCCATCCAGGGTCCCAGTTAGCAGCTGTGAAGAAAAGAGAAAAAGCATGACATCATATTACGCTTTTATTTTTGCACACTTTTTTTCTAAAACCGTGTCAGACATCACTCTTCTTTTTACCACCTCTCTATTTAGAATACAGAGTTTCATAACGGCACACCTAGATCCCCGAAGAAGAAGAGCACCATTGAGGTCAAGACCATTCTGTGTTCCCCACCAAAATTCTTGATTTTCCATACTTGCCATTTACCCCCCCCCCCCCCCCCCCCCCAAAAAAAAAACAAAACATCATGTTGCCAGGCCTTAACTCTGTTATATAACTTTGTTTATTCAAACAAGGAGATTGAGGTTCCTGCCAGCAATACTCTCAGTGAGTCAAACATTTGGAGATTAATAAGGCACCCACACAACAACACAACAATAAACTAGCATTAATCCACACCCTGTAGGCAAACACACACGCACACACTACACACTTAATGACATGTGCAGGCTGCACACAGACAAGCACAAATACAGACGATCAATGCTTGACTACAATTTTTAGTGAGACGTACACAGTGAATCATATGTCTCTATCAGCCAAGAGAGCAGATGAGGCTGAGGAAGCATTACCTCAGCACTCTGACAGTCCGTCAGAAGCAGTGGGAAACCCTCTATGTGGGCTTTGCAGTGAGACCTATAGCACATTTTTACATGTGCAATTGTTCAGAATTTAAAAGTATACCATATTATGGAAAAATAACTCAAGATAACTCACAAACAGCTGTTATAACCTCTATTTCATGCCACTTCAACCCAAGTTTATTTTTACCACCCAGTCTTAAAGGACAAGTGAGCATAGTCTTTATATAAAGTCACGGCCTCCGGGGCCTGAAAAGTGAAAGTGAATGCTAAGGTGCCTGACGCCTCTGGCTTGACAAAAAGAAAAGAAAAGAAAGAGATCTTGTTGTATAGAAGTCAGGGGTAAAACAAACCTTAGGCTCACATTGACCTCCACCCTCAGTAAACATCTACATGATGAGTTGATGTTCTTAATTGTTCAGTTCTCTTTCATTTTTTAGTTCAGTTCTTTCTGACCTTGGTGTTAATTTAGTAAATTATGGTGTCCTCTAGAGTCTTAAAGGGCAACAAGATAATAATGACTCATATGTGATTGACAAATAGCGACCAGTGAGTGTGTCCAGTAAGATCCACCAGTTACTTTCCATGTTTCAAAAACCTCAATGATGACACTAAAAACATTGGTTAGGTCCATCCCTAACCAATGGATGATGTCACAGTATGTCCATCTTCTATATGACACCTTTGTAGGTAAGTGGAGAAAAACAAAGAACCAATCAAAAAAACCCAACATTTTACAAAATGGGAATACTCCATCAGGGAGTTTTACCTATGGTGAATATCTAGACCTGAGGTGGCTGTAAAGACAGCATCTTTTTTAAAAGCATGATAACATCAGGAATCTTGGCAAACAATGATTTGCCAAGTTGTGATAAAAAACACATTTGGTACAACAATGGTCCAACATTTTTTCCCTTGTACTAAAAAGGTTTTATGCAGGAGAAATAATCCTTTACCAGCAAACAGATGCCTGTGCTGGGAAAGGGAGTCACAATAGCTGAGGTCTGAGGATGACTCAAACACACTAAACTGGGCTGGATGCATTCTTCCTTTGAAGGGTGAAAGTTGCAGTTTCTCTTCTATAGACACATTAAAGAATTCCTGGCGAGTGTGAATCCCAGAGACAAGTTAACTTCCTCATAAAGGCAACCCAGTGAGCACAAACATATTACATCTAAATATGCATAGTATGTGATCGTGAGTCTTTGTACACCATGACGTCCACCTCAGTGACCTTAATCAACAACAGCCAGGCTGTCTGGTTCTTGCTCCCAGGCAGCTGAAAAGCCTAAAACAGGGATGTCAAACATAAGTCCCGGGGGCCAGAATCAGCCCAGGAAAGACTCCAATCTGGCCCACTGGAAGGCTTTGGAAAATGTGAACTGTATTTTTATAGGTTTTATAGCTTTTCCTAAAAAAAAAAAAAAATACCTCCATCATGGCCATTCATATTGCACCAAAGTAAAGCAAAAAAAAGAAAGAAGAATTCCTGATTTTCATTTTTTGTTCACAACTGTAGACATTTCCAACTTTTCCAGTTGGGTCACAGTTAACAGTTAAAGTTAAAAAAGTCAGTTAACAACTTTCTACTTTATTATTACAGAACTTAACTGAGGAATGAACAACTAGAACATTTACTGCCATTTTACACATTTATTTCTGACATATTTCTTTAATATGGCAGATTTGTGGCACAATTAGGCAAGATTTTGTAATTATATAGAAAAACTGAGACTTATTGTTAAAATTGCACTTCATTTTAATTTTCTTAGGGATTAAATGTGTAGTTAGGTTTTTTTACACTAACAGAAAGGGGAGTTATATTGTTCCAGCCCACTTAAGAGCTAAGTGGGCTGTATACAGTCCACAATGTAAAATGAGTTTGACATTCTTGACCTAAAACTTATGAGAGTTAGACGACAGCTACAGTAGCAACCATGGTTTTGGATCAACTCTGATCCAAAACCACTGTTACTGTGATAATACACCAATGTAAGCATGTAGTGTTAAGAGATAAACACAGAAAAGTCCAAAGGAATCCAACACATTACATCTTTGCAACCTTAAACTTTTATTTTGCCCCAAACAAGCCCACATAATAAGGGTAGCTGAAGGTTTTATTTGACCTTTGGTATCAGATGTTTTTGTTAAAAATACTGACTTACTATAGAAACACAGAAAGGAGTCATTGTGGGTCATGACAGATTTGGCTGACATTACAGCTTCATTTTCATTTTCAAGACAGACATAGTTTTCATCAAGTTTGATTTCTGTGGAATTTTAGATAACCTTACGCACATAACCTGAGGCTCCATTTGAGAGTTTTGTTCATTTGTTTTGAGGTTTGGTTGAACAAAGTCCAAGTCCAAACTTTTTAGGAATTCTGAGTAAGATCAGAAAATCCATTGCATGGTTTGTCACGCATGTTGCATAATTTATTGTTAGCAACTGGCTCAACACCACGGAAAAGAAACCACAAATCAACAGTTCAAAGCCAGAATAAAAATGCCGATTGAGAAAGCAATGTGGATTAGATTTTCAATGGTGAGTCAAATTTTGGCACTCTGGATGACAGAAAGTATATGTCTATAGAAACCGGTATGAACAAATGCTAAGGATTTGATAATATGGCGAACAATGTGTTTTCCCCTCCCAGAGGATGCCATTCATCAGCTGTGGAGCACAAATTTCACAAACGCCAAAATAGCAAGATGTTCTGTAGTGACCATGCTGAGAGTTGAAGGAGGATCCAGATGACAGATGGAAAAAGGGGCAGATGGTCACCACGGTTATCTCAGTCTTGACTTTACATAGACATGGGATCAATAAAAGAAATGTATAGCCTGTTGCTCGTGGTGATAAATAGTTGGTAACTTATGGATATATTCACACTCAGAACCTTTTAGACATTAGACAACAGACAATACCATCTGGGTGAATATAAGAAAGTAGTTATATAAAATATAATGTTTTATATCCTCCGCTTACCCTTATATTTTTTAAATGTAAATCTTTATATCTGTGTATCTTTAAAACATTAAAATTGCATAAAATGAGAAAATAGAAAAAATTGAGAAATCCGATTGTACTCACAGATCTGAACTTAACATTTTGAGTACTGGGACAAAGGAAGTTCACCATTATTACCTAAGACCACAGCCAACTGAAGAAGTTCTGTCTAATGCATGTGAAAGGTTTCGATACTTAAAAATGTCTCTTGTGACTTTGAAACTTCCTGTTCATTGCAGTTCCAGCTGTGCTGAACACAGGCCAGGCTGTCTCAGCTCAGTCTGTGTCTCACTGTAATGTGACATTCTGGAGTAGACAGCAGTCCACCTCTGTATTTATTCTCTGGCTGCGACAGTACGACGGGGGTAATGTCTGAGGTCAAGAGGAAACATATCCATCCATCCATCCATCCATCCATCCATCCATCCATCCATCCATCCATCCATCCATCCATCCATCCATCCGTAATCAGCCAATCAAATGGGCAGCTCAATGGGCAAGTAGAAACAACACAACCTTAAAGTTGACTTGAACATGTCTACTTGAATGAGGCATGGTTGTTGGTGCCAGATGCTTTGGTCTGAGTATTTGAGAAACTGCTGAATACCACACCCAGACCGCACTTGTGTCTGCTAACAATAGGAAGCTGAGGCGACACACAGGCTAGGCTCACAAAAACTGGGGAGACTGTAAAAATGTTGCTTCCTCAATTTATGCTGCAAGGTTTGAATGGTTGGGTCAAAATTTGAAGTAAACAACATGAAAGGAAGGCTCCATTCCACCTGTGTCATCTCTTTTATGATCTCAGTGTACTCATCTTATGATGGTTGCTTCCAGCAGAATTATGCACCATATCACGAAGCTTCAAACAAACTTCATCCAACAGAGTACCTTTGGAATGTGACAGAACAGGAGATTTGCATATGGATATGCAGCTGGCAAATCTACAGCAACTGTGCTATCGTGTCAATCTCCCAGGAAAGTTTCCAGCATCTTGTTTAATCTGCCTGCAGTAGTTCTAACAGCAAAATAATGGTCAACCCACTGCTAGAAGAGTGTGCCTAATAAAGTGGCTGTGAGTGTACAATGTACATGAATCAAAGTGTTGCGCTGACATCATTGGTATTTGTGACACACCAAAATTACTCATATATTGGTTTGTGTGGTGCTGTTAGGTAAAATAGGTAGTAACAACCAATGATTCTTACTGTTAAATAACCTAAAAACCATTGTAAACTAATAAAATAATAATGTAACAGCATCAGAAAGTGCATCTTATTTCACTGGAGTCCTCAAATGTGCTACTTTTTCCAACCAGCAGTTGCAACCACGAAGATATAAAATTGAATTGCTATTCATTACAGCTGTAATTGTGCTGATCGTACTGTGCTGCATCTCAGGGAAAAACTCCAGGGATCCTTTTATATCCTAGTCCATCCCTGCTGTGTGAGTAACAGCTGCCAAATGGCCACAAATTAAAAATGATACAGTAAAAATGTCTACTGGGACAACAGCTGGGGTTTTTTTGCCCGGCTGCAAAAAGTAAAGATGATAAAAGCTGACATAGAGAGACAAGAAAAGCACTTAGCATGAAAAGTCACAGATATGACTCACTCTTTGTTCATCTTAGTTTGGATGATCGTACGTGTTAAAGTTTTGCAGACAACTGATTGTGTCAGCAAGTGGTCATGGTTCTGCGCTACCTCCAACACACTAAGTGCAAATGAGAACCAAGTACCTCAGAGTTCAAAAACATTCACTTAGTCCAAAGACTCTAAAAGAAGACAGTAGATTATAACAAAAAACAAAACAAAAACAGATGTATGACTCAGAAACTGACCAGACGTGTAGCGAGGAGGTCCAGTAACTTACAGTAAGATACAGTGGTGTGAAAAAGTATTTGAGCCATTAGTGATTTTTTAGTTTTTTTGCACATTTGTTACACTTAAATGTTTCAGATCATCAAACAAAGTGTAAAATTAGATACATTTTAAATTTTAAATTATGGTTTTATTTACTAAAGAAAAAAGCTATCCAAATCTACCTGGCTATATGTGGAAAAGTAATCGACCCCTAAATCTAATAACTGAATTGCACTGAATAAAAACAATTTGGCAAAGAAGAGTGGGCCAAAATTCCTCCACAGTGATGTGAAAGACTCATTGCCAGCTATTGCAAATGCTTGATTACAGTTTTTGCTGCCAAAGTGGTTAACCAGTTATTATGTTTAGGGGGCAGGGCTGGACTGGTAATCTAGCATACTACGCATTTGCCTGGTGGGCCAACATACTTGTGGGCCGATGGGTCAATATTTCTTTTTTCTTTGTTGATAATTATACAGGCTACAGGCCGGCTTGTGGGGCTGCTGCACCCCGGCCATGCAAGCACTAACAGAAGCACATTTGTTCATTAGTGACACTGGATTGCCCAATCAAATCTGGCCCCTATTGCACTCATGCACCTTGTAGAGTTTATTGTTGAAGACGCTGATAATGATGGACAAACAAAAGTGAAATGGTGCAATATATGTCAAATTAAGTAAATTAAATTAATCATATAAGCAGCAATAGTACCAGCAACAACCCCCTCGTAGTCATAAGAGGCGCTAAACAGAGAAGTGCAGGAGAAGGGATAGCAGTCTCAACAACAGAGTGAGAAAGAGATGGAGGAAGTTCTAAATAACATGATAAGAAAATGGTTGGAAAGTAGAGATTCAAATTTTAAAGTAAAATTAATGACTTCTAGTGATGTGTGAAACCACAATTTTCAGTACGATTCCAAGTAAATACAGGATCACTTTTGCCAATACTAATACTGATATAAATACTTAACCTATGAAGACAGCCTATGTAGAGGAGTGCAATATGTCATGAATTATGAGATGAATCATCATGAAATGCATATTCTGAACACATATTAATGACCACAAAATCACTGTGATTTTTACCTTTCACAATAGTTACCTAACAGAACAAAAGAGATCCAATCCCAGTGCGAGCATCAATACTATCAATATTTTGATCGATCTGTCTCCCGCTAATAACCGCTTTGACTAACGGTTAAAGAGTAGTTTTTTATTGTCACATGCATGCACTGCTACTAAGATGTCCGAATCCAACAACAGCTTTACAACCTGATAGAAAAGAAAAACTTTCAATATCA
Organism: Copadichromis virginalis; assembly: GCF_057382275.1. NCBI lineage: Eukaryota > Metazoa > Chordata > Actinopteri > Cichliformes > Cichlidae > Copadichromis > Copadichromis virginalis. Next base: position 21,189,746 of record NC_140630.1, read on the forward strand.
ATAATCCAACAAATTGAAATTGAAACAAAATACAGTATGCGTATGATTATTATATATACATACAGTTGCACTAAAAGCTACACTTTTTATTTAACTAGTATCAGCTAAGATGTGCTAATCCAACGACTGTACCAACCAGATAAAAAAAACCTGATACACATAATGATAGTTTCAAATATTTTTATGTGCATATATTTAACTGGACCATTTGCGACCAATCATGGTGGCCTGCTTGGACCAAAGATGCTAGGGCTGATTTTTTTGTCTCAGTCCATACCTGTAAAGGGCCACTTATTATTTTACATACGACGAGACAGGTTGGTGGCTGATTTTTCCCTTGATAAATGAAATCATCATTTAAAAACGTTTGTATTTTCGTCTAATATTAAGCTGGAGCCAGGCCTGGGGAGGGAGCCAGAGGGGGAGCATCCAATGACTGAGCTGTAGGAGCCTTGGGGTCTGGCCGGGTGCAGCCCGAAGGAGCAAATTGGGCCCACCCTCCTGTAGGCCCAGCACCTGCAGGAGGCTCCATATGGGTCGGGTGCAATGTGTGCCGAGCAGCAGTCAGGGGCAGAGGCCCGTGACGATCTGATCCCCAACTGTCAAGGCTGGCTATTGAGAAATAGAACGTCACCTCACTGGTGGGGAAAGACCCTAAGATGGTGTGTGTGGTTGAGTTATAGTTGGGTTCACCTCAATGCAAGCCTTTGGAATTGCCTTCATTGAGAATTGGCGGCAGAGGAGGGTATTCTTATATCCCCTCAGCTTACTCAGTATATTGCCCTAACTTTTTGGGGTCACTGGGTGAGGTTCTTGAGGGTCCGCCTTCACACCGTCATTCTTCTGGGAGACTTCAATGCTCATGTGGGCAATGACAGTGATACCTGAAGGGGTGTAAGGGAGGAATGGCCTTTCTGATCTGAACCCAGGTGGTGTTTTACTATTAGACTTCTGTGGAACTCATAGTTTGTCCAAAATAAACACCATGTTTGCACATAAATATGTCCTTAAGTGCATGTGGCATCAAGCCAGTGATTGATTATGTAATGGCATCATACATAGCCATATGTTCTGGACACTTGGGTGAAGGGAGGAGCTGAGCTGTCAACTGATGATCACCTATCGAGGGTTAGGGGTGGATGCTGGAAAGACCTGGCACACCTAAATATATACTAACAGTGAGCTGGAAACGTCTGGGAAAGGCCTTGGTCTGGGAGATCTTTAACTCCCATCTCTGGCAGAACTTCGACAGCATTCCGAGGGAGGCTGGGGACATTCAGTCCAAATGGATCATGTTCTGCGCCTCCATTGCCGAGGCAGCTGCAAGGAGTTTTGGTCGCAAGGTGTCATGGTGAAAATCCCTGAACCTGATGGTGGACACAGTAATCAAGCTGAAGACGGAGTCCTATCGGGCTTGGTTAGCCTGTGGGACTTTGGAGGCAGCTGATGGGTACTGGCAGCCGAAGCTCCCCTGACAGGGTGTACAGTGTAAGTGTGGTGCTGCTGAATTCAACTGAGGATATAGTCAGGCAGTCAGGGAATACTTTTAGGACCTCCCTAAACCCACTGACATGCCTTCTGAAGGGGGGACTGGGGACTAGGGGAACTTTAATTTTCGTAATTAAAATGAAAATTTTATGTCTACAGAAACAAAATTATCTACAACTGATACTAGGTTCTAGGTTCTAGGTTCTTTATTATTTGTCACATGCATAGTTATACAAGTATAACACACAGTGAAATGTAGCCTGACACGCTCCTCGACATGTGCAAAAATTGGGGGGGGGGGGGGGGGTGTAGAGGAAGAACATTATATATATATATATATATATATATATATATATATATATACACATATAGTATATACACTGGGTGAATGTGCAGTAGTAGCAGCAAGCAGGTGAATTCTGTACATTAATATGAATAGATATCTGACTATTTTACAGGATAGACAATATAAACATATTTAAAATTAAAGGAATTGAAATGTACATTGTGCCTTGGTTTAGTGTCTGGAAGAGTCTTGTCTCAGTCAATTATAGATGATGTGAGAGGGCGGGTGTGTGTGTTTAGGGCACGGATGGCTTGGGGATAGAAGCTCCTCTTGAGTCTCTCTGTCCTTGCCCGGAAGATGCGGAACCTTCTACCAGATTGCAGAAGTTGGAACAGTTTGTTGCCAGGATGGGACGGGTCCTTCAGTATCTGCGCTGCTCTAGTCCGGCATCTCCTGGTGTAGGTGTCCTGAAGCGGGGGGAGAGCAATCCTGCAGCAGCGTTCTGCTGTACGGATCACTCTCTGGAGAGCTTTTTGGTCCTTCACACAGCTGTTCCTGAACCACGATGTCATGTTCTGTGTGAGGATGCTCTCCACAGCACCTGTATAGAAAATCCTGAGGATCTTTGGAGAGACCCTGAACTTCCTCAGTTGTCGTAGGTGATACAGGCGCTGCCTAGCCTTTTTGGTCTGGACCTGAATGTGGGCAGCCCATGTCAGGTCTGAGGAGATGTGGACACCAAGATACTTGAAGGACTGCACCCTCTCCACTGGAGCTCCATTGATGATAATGGGCTTGTAGTCTCTGTGCTGACCCCTTCTGAAGTCCACCACCAGCTCCTTGGTCTTGCTGACGTTCAGCTGGAGGTGGTTGTCCTGGCACCACGATGCCAGATTCTTCACTTCATCCATGTAGGCCGCCTCATCGTTGTTGGAGATGGCACCCAACACCACTGTGTCGTCAGCAAACTTCACAATGGTGTTGGAGCCATGGGTGGCCACACAGTCTGAAGTGTAGAGGGAGTAGAGCAGTGGCGAGAGGACACATCCCTGAGGTGCTCCTGTGTTGATGGTGATGCTGTTGGAGAAGCACCTGCCCACCCTCACCACCTGAGTTCTGCCAGTGAGGAAGTCCAACACCCATGCACACAGACGGCTGTTAAGTCCCAGATCCCTCAGCTTTGTGAACAGTCTGCAGGGCACTATTGTGTTAAACGCTGAACTGTAATCAACAAACAGCATTCGCACATAGTTACCCTGTTTCTTGTCCACGTGGCTGAGAGTGGTGTGTAGGACGTGGGCGATGGCATCCTCTGTGGATCTGTTGGATCTGTAGGCGAACTGCAGTGGATCTGTGGTGTCTGGGATGGAGGAGGAGATGATGTTCTTCAGCAGCCTCTCAAACACCTTCATTACTACCGAGGTCAGTGCAACTGGCCGGTAATCGTTCAGGGATGAGGGTTTGCTGTTCTTGGGCACAGGGATGATGGTGGATCTTTTGAAGCATGTGGGGACCACAGACTTCGCCAGGGACTCGTTGAAGATGTAAGTGAACACACCTGCTAGCTGGTCAGCACAGCAGCGCAGCAGACGGCCGGTGATACCGTCTGGCCCCGCCGCTTTACTAACAACTTTTATAGGAAAAAAATTCCAATGTGCTAAACCAAATTACTGATAAGGCATCAGTAGGCAAAAAAGCAACACAAACAAAAATACTTTAAGCATCAGCTGGCTTCAGTTTGTTTGCTAAATTACTCACTGAGGTTTAGATGAACAAGGTCCTTAACTTAAAGATCAAGTGTCAGAAAGAAGAGGGACATGTCTGTAAAGGTTCTCAGTCATCCAGGTCATCGTGGTCTAAAGAGCTTGGAACGAAAAGCGTCTGGACTTCTTTAAGTTTCTTGAAGATGTTTCACCTCTCATCCGAGAAGCTTCTTCAGTTCTAAAAACTGAAGAAGATGAACCATTTTCTTTCCAAGCTCTTTAGACAAAGAAGAGGGATATTTTCACAAAGAGAGTAACAACTGGTTCAACAGATGCTTAGAAGAGCTCATCTAGGCAAGGCAAGGCAAGGCAAATTTATTTGTATAGCACAATTCAACAACAAGGTGCTACTTTCTATTTTAAATTCCCTGAATTTAAAATACTCTCTAGACCCAGTCTAGACCCAGCTGGGGAGCTACCCAGAGCTCTAAACCCACTTAACAAACAAACAAACAAAACAGTATATAAAATCAAAACAGATAAAATCAGAACAGTAGATAAAATCAGTAGTTAATGTAAGTTTTGAAATTTAAGCTTAACAAACAAACAAAACAGTATATAAAACCAAAACAGATAAAATCAGAAATAGATAAGATCAGTAGTTAGTGTAAGTTTTGAAATTTAAGCTTAAAAGTGTGGATTTGGTGCTTTATTCAAATGCAGCTGAGAATAGGTGAGTCTTCAACCTGGATTTAAATAAACTGAGTGTTTCAGCTGATCTGAGGCTTTCTGGGAGTTTGTTCCAGATATAAGGAGCATAAAAGCTGAATGCAGCTTCTCCGTGTCTGGTTCTGACTCTGGGAACTGATAAAAGACCGGATCCAGATGACCTGAGGGATCTGGAAGGTTCATACTGGGTCAGCAGGTCACTGATGTATTTTGGTCCTAAACCATTCAGAGCTTTATAGGCCAGCATCAGAACTTTAAAGTCTATCCTCTGACGGACAGGTAGCCAGTGTAAAGACCTCAGAGCTGGACTGATGTGGTCCACTTTTTTGGTCTTAGTGAGGACTCGAGCAGCAGAGTTCTGAATGAGCTGTAGTTGTCTGACTGATTTTTTAGGTAGACCTGTAAAGATGCTGTTACAGTAATCAAGCCTACTAAAAATGAATGCATGGACTAGTTTTTCCAGGTCCTGTTGAGACATCAGATCTTTTATCCTTGATATATTCTTGAGGTGATAGTAAGCTGACTTTGTTATTGTCTTAATGTGTTTTTCTAAGTTTAGGTCTGCATCCATCACTACACCCAAATTTCTCGCCTGGTTTGTGGTTTTTAGATGTATAGATTGAAGTTCTCTGGTGACCTGTAATCGTTTTTCTTTGGCGCCAAAGACTATTACTTCAGTTTTGTTTTTGTTTAGTTGGAGAAAATTGTGGCACAACCAGTCATTGATTTCCTCAATGCATTTACCAAGAGCCTGTACAGGGCCTCGGTCTCCTGGTGACATTGTGATATATATTTGTGTGTCATCTGCATAGCTGTGGTAGTTTATTTTGTTGTTCTTTATAATCTGTGCCAGTGGGAGCATGTAAATGTTAAACAGAGGGGGTCCCAAGATGGAACCTTGGGGAACTCCACATGTGATACTTGTCTGCTCAGATGTGAAGTTACCTATTGATACAAAGTATTTCCTGTTTTCTAAGTATGCTTTGAACCAGTTTAGTACAGTTCCTGAAAGACCTGCCCAGTTCTCCAGTCGTTTGAGTAATATGTTGTGGTCAACTGTATCAAATGCTGCACTGAGATCCAGTAAAACTAGGACTGACATTTTTCCACTGTCTGTATTTAGACATATGTCATTGAACACTTTTGTCAGAGCGGTTTCAGTGCTGTGGTTCTGTCTAAAACCTGACTGGAAGGCATCGTAGCAGTTATTCTGTGTTAAGAAGTAATTGAGCTGTTGAGAAACTGCTTTTTCAATGATCTTACTTAAAAATGGGAGATTTGAGATCGGCCTGTAGTTGTTCATTTGTGTCTTGTCAAGATTGTCCTTTTTCAGTATAGGTTTGATTACAGCAGTTTTTAGTGGTTCTGGAAACACACCTGACATTAAGGAAAAGTTGACGATCTGTAACAGGTCTGACTCTAAAGTCTTTGAGACCTTTTTGAAAAAACTTGTTGGCAGGACATCTAAACAGCAGGAGGAGGAGTTCAGTTGACCTAAGATGTCCTCCAGGTCTTTGCTGTTAATAGGGTGAAACTGTTTGATGGTGTTTAAACAGCTTTTCGGTGGACACAGTACATATCCTGGATCTGCTGTTGATGTTCCAACTGCTTGTCTAATCTTTTGGATTTTGTCTGTGAAGAATTTGGCAAAGTCATTGCAGGCCATGGTCGAATGAAGTTCAGCTGCCACTGGCACAGGAGGGTTTGTTAGCCTGTCAACTGTAGAAAATAAGACCCGAGCATTATGGCTGTTTTTAGTGATGATGTCAGAGAAGTAGGACCTTCTTGCACTCCTCAGTTGTAAATTATAATTGTGAAGTTTCTCTTTATAGATGTCATAATGAACCTGGAGGTTTGTTTTTCTCCATCTGCGCTCAGCTTTCCTACACTCTCTTTTTTCATTTTTCACTAGTGTGGAGTTTCTCCATGGAGACTTTTTCCTTCCAGAGATAACCTTCACCTTAATGGGGGCAATAGTGTCCATTACATTTAACATTTTTGCATTAAAGCTATTGACGAGCTCATTGACTGAACCTTTGGACAGGTCAGGTGTTAATGGGAAGACCTGGTTAAAGATCTCACTACTGTCTTCAGTTATACACCGTTTTGTGATCACTGTTGTTGATATATTTGTGTGGGCTGAGATTTTACTTTCAAAGAAAACACAGTAAAGATCAGATAAGCCCACATCAGACACAGTAATGTTTGAAATGCTCAGGCTCTTGGAGATCAGTAGGTCGAGAGTGTGTCCTCTATTATGTGTGGCCTCTGTTACATGCTGAGTCAGCCCAAAGTTGCCCAGAGTGTTACTCAGGTCTTTAGTCCCTTTGTCCTGAGGGTTGTCCACATGGATGTTAAAATCCCCAACAATAATTACACAGTCGAAATCAACACAGATCACAGACAGCAGTTCACTGAGGTCATTAAAAAAGTCTATGCAGTATTTGGGAGGCCTGTAAACATTAAGAAACACAACTTTGGATGGGGCCTTCAGCTGTAAAGCCACATATTCAAAAGACTGAAAACTTCCAGGAGATAGCTGCTTACATTGAAATGATTCATTAAATAAGACAGCGACCCCTCCTCCTCTCCTGCTCACCCTGGCCTCACTGATAAAACTGTAGTTAGGAGGGGTCGTCTCGATGAGAACAGCTCCACACCAATAATGAACCCTCTTTTGAAGTGAACTGCTGATAGTCAAGCTATCAGCAGTCCTGACCTGCTGATAGTCAAGCTATCAGCAGGTCAGGATGACACAGAACAGAAATATGAGTAATCCAAACAGTGTGCAGCGCCATGAAATCTGTGCCCCTCATCTGACCCAGTAACCCGTTTCTTCACTTCTGGCTAAAACATTTTTCTTTACACATGAATCCAAAATTCCAAATTCAATGGAAAAAGTACCTGTGGATACAGTAGCATGACTGCCTTGTTTAAAGGCACTACTAAATTGTAATCTCAAAAAAGAAAAAAAGAACATCCTATTTTGTATTATATGCAAGGAATGACAAGAACACCCCTGTTGCATGTGAAAATCCTTCTGCTCTAATTTACACAGTAGCACATTAAGGTTCAACACGAGAAAGCAAACAAATTGCAAACAAATTTACAGCTGCATACAATGCAACTCCCACACGATTTTATAAGACAGCATTGTGAAGTGACAATAAAAGCTAAAATCCCTAATTACAGACTAAAGTACAGGAATAAACCTAAGGGAATAAACCCTGAGGTGGATCTGTCTGCTTGATTCTCTTTTAAGTATTCAGGTGGAAAACATGAGTGATAAATGAGTGGAAAATATGCATTGCCTTATCTGTCTGTGTCTCCCATCAGAGGTTTCTCACAGCTGTAAATATGGAGAACATCTGGCCCTCAAATGTAGATCAACAGCAAGATGAACACAGGTTAGGGACATTTTTTGCCAGCACTTTGTCTTAGGAGAAAGCATGAGCATAGCATATTTCCAATATATCACATGGTTAACTTTAGAACTAACCGGCCATTTCTCAGGACTTCTTGAACTTAAAATGACTTTTGACTTATTGCTTTTGGCTCACAAAAATTAAACCACAGATAGGTAATCTGAGCAAAGTATAAGTTAGCACCAGGTGAACAGGCACTTCTGCAGGGTTAAAAGAAACTATCTGCTTCACAAGTAAGCAAACAAGATTTGCTAATGATCACATCTGGCAAAATTATGGACAAAGGGAGTTACTGAACTTTTGAGAAACTGAGGAAAAATTAGAGAACCAGTAAATAAAGTCATACCAGTGCTATGGATGGAATCATAACATTTACTGAGCTTTTATGTCATCAGACCCATCTCCAATGACAACTGAGCAAAACTGCCTCCCTAAACGGGTTTTGTCAAACCACCCTGAAATCATTTTGGGAACAGCGATCTGTGGTGGATGCATGCAACTGTGCCCAGCTGTGTACTAACCGCAATCAGATAATTGGTTGACAAAATGCAGAGGACAATTTACCAGTAAGCTAAACTTGTGACGTCCACTAAAATTCAACAAAACAGGCAAAAATGACTTGACTAATCCACAAGACTCAGATAAATTACCTAACTAAACATTTAGATGCCTGTACGTCTTAACATCAACATAATTCTTATATCAACTTTCAGCCTAGTTTGACCTAGTTTGTGGCAAGGCTGTACTGGTTTTTACAGCAAAACCCTCATTTTTTATAATGTATTCTGTATGCAAAGGCCTGTTACATGAATGTGAGAATGTAAATACTACTAGAGTATATGTTCATCATTATTACATTATATATATTTACTTTCTGATAAGATATATATCACTATTTCAATCTACAACCCGACACGTGTGGTGGAAAGTAAGATAAAGTCTATTGATTCAACATGTCTTGTTTCTGAATTTCTGATTTGTCCCATCAAGTAAAACAAAATGTACAGAAGTACTAATGTTGAGCAAGCACGCCCTGACTGATGAAGTGTGTCTTCAAACTCTGCAGATCACTGTACTTCAGCCAGATAATGGCTATGAACCAAGCTTTCCACTTTCAAGCTGGGAAATCTGAATGTATCATTGTGCTCCAAAGTTTCGCTGAATTGAGTTACAAAAATGGACATGCAGATTTAAAACATGTGCCTTGAGTTGACAACACAGTCAACAAATCTTAAAAGATGTTCAGCAAAGGCTGTGATATTATAACATAGAATCTATATTTTAGATTTTATTTTTTATAAGTATTCTTGCATTGGATATTTTCAAAGGAATGCGTTGCTTTATTAAAAAGGCACTATATATGTTGTTAGTCACTAAAAGCATGTTGGTATAAAGCAGCACTGTAATGGCAATTCAAAGTAAACACATATCTTTTCTGTTTTCTTTGGTGCAACTCCCCACATTCCATGAATTGTTTTCTTCTAGATTGATGGCAGGCCAGGCAAAGATAAACAGTTTTAAATTCTTGTGGATAACTTTTAATAATTCATAGATCACAGAACAACCCCTGCAACAGATTGGCAACCTGGGTAGGGTGTACTCTGCATCTCGATCCGTGATAGCTTTGATAAGCTCCAGCCTAACCATTAGCAAAAGAAGATGGATGGATGACAGCACAAACTAAACCCTTTCAATAATTTTTTTTAATTGAAAGCAGCTTTGAGTCACAGGTGAGTAAAGATATCACAGGTCACATGATTTTTCATTACTGAGGCATTTTGACCGTGGGTGATGTAACTTAGCATTAAACGATTCACGCTATTGAGTACAGAGCTCACAGTGTCTATGATCTGAAGATTCCTGCATGCATATGCACCTATGCCCTGGCTCCAAGGATTGGATTCTGTAAGGTTTTATCCTAGTCAAACAAGTGCAGGATCAGGAAGTTCTAGTTTCAGAGTTTTGCTGACTTATGATCGCTTCAATGGGAGAAGCCCCAATAATAAAACTGGCTGAAGTGCCATTATAGTAATTCCAGTCTCCGGTGTGGTACTAGAATCCAGACTGAACACTTAGATGTATCAGACATGAAAATGTGGCTACCGGAAGCAAAGATAAAAAAAACGAATGACAAAAGATCCTGTAGCAATCTGTCTTGATGTGTTACATTGTGTACAGCAATCAACCAGCTCGGAAACCAGCTTGTTTGCTTTTGCTTATTTAGGTCTGATGGCTGCAGTGTTTTGGTTCCCTGCTGTGTGTAGTCTTTCGTTGGCTCATTTTCATTCATCTTCAGTCCTGAAAGCCCTTGAACCTAACCACCAGAGGAATGTTTTTTCTTTGTTTGTTAAGCAACTTAACACAGGCCTATGAATCATTTAAGCAAAGAAATACCAAACTCAAGGGATGAACCAGTGCTGTATCTATGCATCACAGACAATTTAACTGGAACCAGTTTTAAACTTTGCTACCAGTCACAGAGAATCAGGGAGAAAAGGATGAGTTATGCCAACTTACAAAAGAACTGGACTAAAAATCAGTGCCAACAGGTCTTGTGGAATGATAAATCCAATATTTTTATGGGGGCTTTTTAGCCTTTATTGTGATAGGAAAGTGCAGAAAAGACAGGAAAGCTGAGTGAAAGACTAGGGGAAGAATGCATAAAATGGCCTTGGGGCAAATTTGAAACCAGACCTCTGCATTAGCCTTATAATATATGGGAGGCTTGCTGAACTTACTGAGCTAAACTGGCACCCCAATGATTTGTTGTTCTATGTATGAAGGAGGTAAAGAGAGAGGTACAGCCATCTGTAAGACACAGAAGGCTCTGTCATGGCTCGGTGCTGGATTTCAGCCAGTAGCATTAGGGATATTGTCAAAACTGATGGAATTATGGATGTAGAGAATTACCATCAATTGAACACTTTCAGTCATGAATAGGCTTTCCCAGAGCTTGGACCTCCACATTATTGAAGCAGTTTGCGTCCATCTTTACGGAATCAAAGGAAGCCAACATCCAAAGAAGAAGAGCTTTGGATGTTTTTAAGAAGCCTGGAGAACTATTCCTGAAGACTACATAAAGAGGAGTTCAAGATGTGTTGAAGAATAATGATTGTCATACCAAAAATTGACTTTCATCACTGGAATTATAGAATCTGTACTTTTGGCTTGCATGAATTCACATGTTTCAAAAAAGAAAATGCTGCACCTATTTCTTATTTTCATAGCATAATGTAAAGAAATGAACAGTACCTCAAGATTTTTGTATAGTATTGTAGATATCGCACTATAGACTGCATAGTTACATAGGCTACCTTGCTCACTAACCTAGCTAGGGTTAGCTCCCTACAAAAAAAAGGTGAATATTGCTAAAATGTTAAACTCAGTTCAATCCACAAACTGATAGGTGGCATCAAGTAAATCATTTGTCACATTTAAAGTATTGTGTTGACTATACTACGCAGTGAGTACAGACAAAGACACCTTAATAAGTCGTCCCAGAGGAGATCATTCAGTTTTCATTGGAATATGAAGCAAAGATATTTTTTTGAGGCAAATCATTGCATATTTATCTATACACAAAAACAAACAGTAATCAGAGTCTTACCTGTGGTGTAGCAGGGTTGAAGGCCACATTAAGCACAGTGTCTGAGTGGTTTTGTAATCTGTGGAGATAGTTGCTGCTACGGATGTCATACACATAGGCCTGCAATTAAGGACACAATGAATGTATACAGAAGATTAGTGTGTACCATTGTACTTACAACACACAATTATGTTCTGACGAGCATGATGATAATGCAGATCAACTTGAGTATCATTTCAGCTTCAAGGGTAAATGTTTATCTTTTTTTGTACTTCCAGACACAAATGACATTTAATATACAGTGCATGTATATAGTAAAATGTCCAGCCAAGATTGATTGCTAGGGGTAAATGTCCAAAGCCCAAATTTCTTGTAAACAGGAGTATTACAGCGATTAAAGCTTGTCCAGAAATCAGACATGTAGCAGACACTAAAAGTCACGCCAAAGTCAATCATCCTTTGTGCTGGACTAATCTCAAAATAACTGAAGTTCAATAGAGTAAATAAACAGGGTATTTTAGCAGTTTTTCAGTAATTAACAAAATCTGTAATTTATCAAAACACGGTTTGCATTCTTTTTGTGTCCTATGCTTCTTCTTATATTTACTGAGTAGTTTCCTGATTCCTGAGTGCTTGGATAACCTGTGATATAAATAATGGTAAACAGTGATGAAGAAGGTCAATTTAAACACCTGAGTGTTGGATGCTGATTTTCAGCTTTAAAAACTGTGTAAGTGTAAATTTTAATGTTAAAGCATAAATACTCATACTGAAGTTTGTTGCACAGACAGATGTCAAAATAGTGAACATCTCAAAATCAAGCTGCCATTACCAGTTATAACAAAGCCTTGCAGATACTGCGTGTTACTAGTGTATTTTGCTTTGAGGTAGTTAGGAATTGTTAATCACCCCTGTGGGAGTTGTGGATTTTATACTTCCTCTCGTTGATTTAAAAAAGAAAAACCCCAAAAATCGTGAGCGTACTGAATGTCTCCATCTGTTTCATTTGAGACCTTAGAACAGAAAGTTTGTTATTGTATGCTTTTTCTAAATATAATCAGTAAGTTTTTAGAAAAATGCATTAACCTCAGTGCCATAAGGACAGATAAAAACAGATGTGGGGATGTCTGCTACAAGATGAAGACTCATCAAATTCCTGCAGCTGTTTTGTATCATGTTTCCCCGAAAAAAAGAAGAAAAAAAAACCCTGCTTCAAATGAATCCTGTCAAAAGAGTGACTCCTGTCTAAGGCTTATGAAGTGTGTGATGCCTGAAAGGGATTTAGGTATATGGAAGAAAAAAGTTATCTTAGGAATGCTTTAATATCACATGGATCACATGATGTATTAGTTTATGTCAATAGTAACTGAAACGGAGCAGAGCCCAGGGTCAGGAGGGTTTGCAATATATCACTGAGCATATATTCTGATTAATAAATTGATAATTAAGTCACAGTTTCATGATAAGAAATAATACATATTTCATCTGTATATAGAAAAGCTAAATATCAGCCATGCTAAAATGATATTCCACTTCGGTTACTTTTGGGCTAAGTTTTTTGGAAAATGTGTAATATGATCTAGGGAGTCTTTTTTAGACTATTCAGGTTCCTTTTTTTTCCATGATTGCTTTTTGATATATTAAGACAAGTACAAATGTGTCTGGCTCATATAAGTCTCAAGGCAGCTACAAATAAATACGATGTAGCTCACTACCGTATACTCTCCCGGTTTCCAAGAAACGCTGGAAATGACCGATCTCAACAGAGATGCAAAAGTCTGTGCTGTGCTGAGTCCCCATAATTAATAAGAATCAGCAGCATGCATATATTATTCCACTGCTTTCAACAAGCACGTATACGAGAAGAACAGAGAGATGGATAAGGAAAAGGGAGGCTGTCTTCTGGAAACGTCTTGAAAGTCAGGCAAGCTCTGGAAAAGCAATTAAACAGTTGTGCTTCAACATGAATGTTGACTTCTTTGGAAAAAGGGTTGAATCCAAATAAAAATCTCTGAGTCAAGCACAAACAGTCCTTTCCTTAAATGGAGGTAAAACTGATAAAGATATTAATCATTTTTGCTGCTATTTTTACCTTCCTAAGGTCAGTTATGTTGTAGTTTTAACTTGGGTGACAACATTTATTAGCCAAACATTAGCAGGTAGAGAACTCTAAAACTAGGGTGCCACATGTGAGACAGCTCTGGCATCCATGCGAGCAAGTCTGAGACTGAAAGTGAATCTATAGGAAGGAGGATCGGGGGAGCAGGCGGTGAGGAGATACGGCATCTTGGGAGATATGAAAAGGTTAGGGTTTGGGAATTAATTTTTAAAGTTAATCTTGTAGGTCTCAGTGATTTTGCGATGAGTAGAGGTATTATATAATTAGTGGATTTAGAATCAGTCTTGTTGAAGCCATCACATTTTGCCAAACCAAGGCCATAGCTTTTTTTCTTTGTCCCGAACTGAACCACTTGGTTCTACAGTGCACAAGTCACGTGTTTGGTTTGCTTTCCTTCTTAACACCAGTTTGAGTGATCTTACCTGTAGTGTCCTGTAATGGTACAATTTAAATTTCCATTTCTACCAACTCCTCCAAAAGCCATTCTGAATACCTGTGCCATGGGCATTTCGCCAAGCAGGATCATGTAACATAAATGTTTTACAACCAGGACATGTATATCTATTTTATGTCTATATTATGTCTAAAATACTTGGCCATCTCTCAGGTGCTGTGTCAGGTCTTTGCTGGATTATTCCTGTTTCTTAAGGACATGAGATGCACTTGATCAGTGTGTCCGATGACATCAGAAAGCCAACTCTGCTTTTAAGTGCTTTTTACGTTAGTTCTGCATAACCTATGTAGACTTTATCAATCAATAAATAAATCAAACAAACCGTCTGATACTTTGACCTCACTCTCAACCAGGCTGCCCATCCCTGAGCCTGGTTCTGCCAGACATTTCTTCCTGTTAAAAGGGAGCTTTTCCTTCCCACTGTTGCCAAATGGATGCTTGTAGTGGGTTGTTTGACTTGTGGGGTTTTCAGTTATTGTACAATCTTTACCTTACATTATAAAGCACCTTGAGGCAACTGTTGTTGGTGCAATATAAATAAACCTGAATTGAACTTTTATAGGAAAAAACAAGATGAAGAACAGCCTAGATATTGCAAAAGGTCAAAACTTTTCTGTTTCACTTTATAATGTTTTAATCCCTATGATGATTTTTTTTTATCTGTTTGCAATGTATACAGGTGGCTTTGATGGACCCAGTGAGACTGCTTACACAGTTATCCTCAGAGCCTGTGGCAATGAAGCGTCCACATGGCGAAACGGCTGAAGAGCAGGGCTGGCAGCGATTTACATGGTTCTCATAACGCCGTACACACCTGGTGAGAAGAAGCACACAGTGGTAAGAAATCACTGATGTTAATAAATTCAAACAACTATGTGACGGACAGACTTGATGCGTGACCAGTGATCCTTTATATTAGTTTGTATGTTATAAGGCTATCTAAAAGGTTTTACTGGGTCTAGTAAACTTAAAATAAATGTTTGGGAACTGGGATATCTTTGCTATGCATGCTATTTCACAGTGCACACATTACGATGCTGAAGCGTTGAGCTGAAGGTGCAAAATATATGGAACAGAAGGAGAACGGCACTCCATGGACTGCTTTACAAACAACTGAACCAGCTGAGCACAGGGAGTTGAGCATGACTCAAGGAAAACACAGGAAAGAGACTTCGTTAATGAAAAATGTTTCCCTCATGCAACTTCTGTGCTGTTTCATTTGGTTTGCAAAGGCATGTAATGTCTTTGCAATGCCACTAACAGGTAACTAAGCTAGTGCCTCTATATGGGCTGGCATACTGGCAGGCCAGTCCTTTGACAGCATCTGGTGAGAGCATGTCTTTGACATTCACATGCTAATGTCATTAAGTTGGGCTAAAAGTAGGGCATATTCACCGACCATAAAGAAATCTGATATACCCAGTACCAGAACTTTATGGAACTTATAATGTTGAGTTGGTGCTAAGACTGTGCCAGAAAACTGTTGATTCAGTTTAATGGCATGCTTACTTTCATTGCTCTTCTCTCGTATTCAATGGGATTACTTAATTATCTCTTTTTTTCAGGATGACGACATTGTCAGCTGACTATGACATTTGCTCATGTAGCCCTCAATAAAAAGGCCATATGACAGAACAGAGGCAACAAGATGGGACAGTCCATAGGTTTTGCTCTTCAGATTTTGGAAAGATTTCGAAGAGTTATTTCTTAAATATTGAACTTTTTCGTCACAAAAAAACTTCTTTTCTTTTATAATACACAAACTTTCTGTCTGTGTTTGCTTCATTTTTCATCAACTCCTACAAGATCAGGAGTTTAGCAGCCAAACTTGACATGCAGGTACATTTTAGGCCCATGAAGGTTCTTATCTATATCAGCAATGGTTACAGGTGCATCTTCACCATATAAAAGTGTTTTATCAATTTAAATTTATGACAATAAAGTCTTATTTATATCCACAAAAGCTATTTTTAAAATCATACACTAAAACTATATAGTGTTGCCTATAGCAGCAACCTAGCAACAAAACCAATTTTTGTATTTATGCACTGAAAATTATTAAAGAGGATTAGGGCCACTGGGAAAAAAAAGTGGTCACGTTTTTATTTTCTTCTTTTCCAGACTGACTTTTTTCTCGGAATTCTGACTTTTTCCTCTGAATGATTTTTTCTCAGAATTCTGACTTTTTTCTCAGAATCCTGACTTTTTCCCCCAGAATTTTGAGATTAAAGTCAGAATTCTGACTTTTTTCTCCTAATTCTGACTTTTTTCTCAGAATTCTGTAAAAGAAGAAAAAAAAAAAGACTTGCCCACTTTTTTTTTCGGTGGCCCTAATCCTCTTTCGTAGAAAATACCTCATAGAAACATAATTTGAATTTCAACAGCACAAACAGGCCAAACAATACTGTAGCACATACAAGTTATTTAGATGAACAGCGAGATAACTGGGAATTACCTGTTCTGATTTCTAGGGCAACATTTCTACATCTTAACATTTCTGCGCTGCAACAGTGCTTACACAAATTGTCACTACTGCACTTTAAAAAACACTTTAGCAGTTCACAGTAAGCACTCATCTGGTTTTCTAGGCCAGAGCGTGAAAGCGAATGTTTTGACTGAAGAAGGGAAGATGAGTTACACACATACACACTCTATGTTGTGTAAGTGATAACTATCTGGCATTTTGCAGATCACTACACCAGAGGGTATGATCCTCTTGAGTGAGAGCCAATACAGTTATTGAATCCACTTGGGTATTCGGTGTAATCATCAAGGTAATCAGCAGGGTAATCCTAGCTCATTATATTCTGCCAATGAATTTCAGAATATTTAACTGCCCCAGAGCATATCAGATAAGAGCTGGCTTTTTCTTAATATTACTTCATGTAAATACATTGTTTATGTATTTCTTCACATATATTCAGACGGATTAAATTATGGAAAGAGAAGCAGATCACCATCTGTTCTCTATTTTTAGAATTGGCATGTCATCGATTTTGAATCATGCTTAATGCTGGTGTGTACACCCTTCAACTGGAACATTGCATACATATCAAAATACAAGTGGTGACTGAAAGGTTATGGCTTTAAAAGTACTTTAACCAATATAGTGGATCTATACAGTATACTAAACTAATTGTTTGGCAAAGTGGCCATGGTCATCACGTGCTGATGGACAACAGCTGTCCTGGCAATCCTGCAGCTGTCAAACGAAACATGACCACTTATTTAATCAGCACCTTCTAAGAAAATGCCTGGTCTGATTGAGTTCCTGAGTAATCTTATTCTCTGCTTGTCAGCACAAATTCAGTGCATCATCGCATAAAATTTTTCGATGAAAAGACATTTCCATTTTAACTATTGTGCATTTCTATTGAAATAATTTAACGCCATTACAATTATCATGGGATAGAGACAACATTTGCGTCACATATCTGAAATGTCCCGGTACATATAAGGGTCAGTTCATCAAACTTACACAAACACGCACACAGTCGTGTTTTCATATCCTTGTGCGGACATCTAAGTGACAAAATGCTTTCCCTAGCCACTTGCATTAAACCTAACCTTTAAAAGTGAATGCAAAGCCCTAACCCTTATTCCGAACGCATAACCTAATTGTATCCCTGACACTAAAACCACATTTTGAGTCTCAAAAATGCCTTTAAACTTATGGGGCGATAGATTTTGTCCCCATAAGGGACTTGTTGGTCCCCGCAAGTTTAGTAAACTTCGAATTTTGGGTCCCTGCAAAGATATTTGATAAACAATTTTTAACACTGATTTGATTACTTTGATTAGCAGTAAACAAGACTGAAATATTTATTTAGTGGCCTGGTGCCATGTTTTGTGGTTAATAGTCGTTAATTGTTTTCATCCATGCGTATGTTTCACCTCCAAAGAACTCTGCGTACTGAGGGATGTTTGATAAAACCTCTTAAAATGAGGGGTTGACCTAGAAACGAGCCACAAATATTTATCAGATAGCATTAAGATTTGATGGAGGGACGGAAGAGGAGTTACACATGGAAGCAGCTTCAGACATGAAAGAATGAAATAATTAATAATGCCGTTCAACTCGGCCCAAAAAAAAAAGAAGAAAGGAAAAAAAAAAATCCAAATCACTGAGGAATGTTTGTGTAAGAAAATGTTGAAGTTAGTCGAATGTAAGGTCATCTTTAAAGTCTCAACAAAAGAAGTGTAATAAAAATGATTTCTTCCCTAACGTTCTTGGACTTATGAGAATCTGGAGGATTTGGTGAAATAACACTAGACTCAGAAGCCAACCTTCATCCAGGTTTGTCAACAGGTGATAAAGGTTGAATAGGAATGTTACAAATTTTGGCAAAATAATTTCATAATGAAAAAGACATTTTCAGAATTTCCAAGCATATTGATCACTATCACTTCCTTCAATGTATAGTATTAGGAGAACATCTTGAGCTAGCCCTCAATTCCTTATATTTTGCTAACAAGGAGACATTCTAATCCTTTCTTAAAGTAGTCTTGTGCAAGAGTTATCCAGGCTTCAGGCCAATGCTTGTACCAGACTGTCTTCAGAGGAATGTTTTTGTTTTTGTTTGTTTGTTAAACCACTTAACTTTTACCTATGAATCATTTAAGCATAAAAAAGCCACTAAATCAAGGGATGACCAGGAGTGTCTTCATCTTTATCTTTTGGCACTTTGTTACTAGCAGCCAGTTGCAAAGACACACATTTTCTTCCCATTTCTTTATCTGGCTTTATCAAAATGCTAAAGATAAAAGAATTTTGCAGATCTAAAATAGTATTTTTGTACTAACAATGTAATTCCAACAAAGCTATTAGCTGAAAACTTGGCATGTCTGTACATGTTGTGCAGTATGCCCTTAAAAAACATCAGTGGAAACTAGACAAGTGCAGCACAAAAGATGAAGAGGCATCTGAAAAGAATTCTTTCATACTGATGACTCCAAATTTGACATTTTTAGTTTAAATTGTTGTCAATGTGTACAGAGGAGGTACAACAATGAGAACATTAGCTACTGATACAACAGTGCTCATGGTGTTGAAAATATGAACGCCGAAAAGTACAATCAGATTGTGATCCACCCGTGAAATACCATCTAGAAAGTCGGCTATGCTTACCTATTTAAAAAACTAAAATGTTAAAAAAAAAAAACAAAAAAAACAAAACAACAGTTGACAAACTGATCTGTGACATCAGGGTTACTTGATCTTTTATATACTTTGCTCAAAACTTTTGCAAAAAGAAATCTTATGTAGTAAATCATTTACTACATAAGATTGTTGTAGTAGCATTTACAGCATTTGCAGTAATTGCTAATGCATTTACTGCAAATGCATTAGCTACTGATACAATAGGTTTTGAACATGATTTCCCTTTAAGAAGCAAGAGACTACAGTAGACTACAGTAGATTATAAAGCACCATTTTCCTTGTCTTATGATCATATTACAAGTACATTCAATACAAATTGCACAGAATATGTTACAATAATACAGACCTAAGTGTTCGAAGGTCCCAAATCTTCATACCATCAGTGACAGCACTGGTCAGGAAGAGGTTGTATGAATCTGGAGCCTGTGAGCTAAACGCTGATCCCTTTAATGATACACAATGAACAAAACAGCTTAGTCAGCACAAGCTTTACCTGAAAATGGATATAAATCTTCTTTTTTTCCCTAAATTTTTTATTATTATACTATTAGTATAATGTATACTACTTCAAAACAGAAGGTGATGTTTAAAAAAAAAAAATCACGCTGGGCTGTAAAAACAAAAACGGAAGCAAAAGTGAGGTTAGGTGGGAGTGTCTTAGCGTCATCACTGTTTTTTAGTTAAATAGAAAAGCAAAGAACTTCCACTACAAATCTATCCATCTATTCCACACAGCTCTTTCAGACCCACTTATTGAATGCTATAGGTAAATGTGTAAGAGAGAAAAGCTTAGGGAGAGCCGGAGAGAAAAAGAGTTAGAGAGAGAAAGAAGCGGTGGGGGGGATTGTTTAGATTTCCACTGAAAGTGTGAGAACGGCAGCCTGAGAGGGCATTTCCAGTTCTTTTTTTCCGAGAAGTCCTGCGCTGTGATGAGTTCCAGGTGAATTTTGTCAAAAAGGCGATGGAAATTTCAAGTAAGAAAAGCTGCTTCTCAAAATGCAGTTCCTGATGTTTGGTGAGCCTCAGGAGGAAAACCAATAGTGAAGGGAAAAAATGTGCGTAGACTCCAAGCAGGAGCAATGCTACTAATCCTACGGCACCCAAAGGCCCCTCAGGCCCCCAGGCGGAGAATCCCACAGTGACATCAATAGCCAAGCTAAAAACAACACACCACAGGCTTTCCGCAATGTAATGCACACAATAGCTAGCGTGACAAAGAACAAGCACCTCTGGGCTGAAGGAATAAAGTCAGCTGTGAGCAAGAGTGAATTGCAGTTGAATGCTTTAATGCACTTCATCCATACCACAAGGTGCAGTGTATCCAGCTAATCCAGGCTGGCCCGAGTCTAAAGCAAGTTAGATACTGACCAAAGTCAGTATCTAAGGGTCAGTGGGTACAAGCCTCCTTCACACCAAAACATATACTTTTCTGCATCTACTAAGTTACATGAGCATCTGTACAATAGGTAATTATTTTTATATATGTTTTATAATAAAAGTTAATGGGTTTGTTGCTGTTACAAAGCTGGCAAGCATTCTTATGACTCTTGTATGTAGAGATACCAGTCCCTCCATGTCACTGTAACATGTGAGGCAATAAAAATGCTAACTATAAGCTGAATAAATAAATGAGACTTGAATAAATGAATTTTATAGTTTCACTGTGAGCAATATTCTTCATAGCACTATAATAGATGTGGACGCCAGCCCAAGCTGTCTACTTATTAGACACCAACAAATTGAGTCCAGATTGGTTCAAGACACTGATGTGGAAGTAAGGCCACATAAACCCAGACTGCATCATGGAACAGCTTTACTCCAAGGCCATCATCCAGCATCATCCTCCTGCCATCCCCTATGGCAGTCTTAATCCTCCTGCGCTACGGAGTAACATTCAAGATGAATGATACTGATGATGGCATGTCCTGTCTGTCTGTCACGGAAATGTTTGTATAACCATGATTTTTGTTTTTAACCATGACCTTTTTTATTCACACCACAAACGTAACACTTTTATTGCCTCAAAAACGATCCGTGTCTTGTGCCTTACGTAACTTGCAAAACACTCATAGATGCCTTATGTAAGACTATTACATCTGCCAAATAGTAGCCCCTTCAAGGGTAAAATGGAAGATGAGGCTCACACCAGTAATCGGTTCCAAGTCAAGCAAATTCTTCGCTTTGTGGGTTAGATCTCAACGTCATCCAATCTGCGTATGGACTGAGGAGATGTCTCTGCCTCTATCAAAGATTGGAGGTTAAGGCTAGGTTTAGTCAGACTATGAATGAGAAAAGACGTGAAAAAGATTTGACAACGCTCAGCAACATCAAAACTTAAATATGTGCCTTCAAAAAAAAATTGCATTTGTATTAAAGAACACTATCATTATCAGGATAAGTGCAATGTTTATGGTTTAGGGTGAAAAATCTTTTTTAGTAAAGCGTTCTGTCCCTTTATGCCAAGCAATGATTGAATTCAATTATATAGTGCCAAATCACCACAACAGTCATCTCAAGGTGCTTTATATTGTAAGCTAAAGACCCTGCAATGCAAGAGAGAAAACCCTCAACATCAAACAACCACCTGTGAGCAAAAAGTTTGCGACTGTGGAAAGAAGAAAACTCCGTCAGAACCAAGTTCAAGCAGGGGGAACCATATGCTGCGACAGGTTGGGGGTGATGGGAGGAAGACGGGATAAAAGACATAGTGTGGAAGAGAGCCAGAAATGAATAACTAAAGATTAAATGCAGAGAGGTGTGTAAGCACACAGAGAGCAGCCTAGGCCTATTGCACTAAGGGAGAATTAAGGGTCACCTGATCCAGCCCTAACTATATGCTTTATCAAAAAAGAAAGTTTTAAGTCTAATCTTAAAAGTAGAGATGGTGTCTGTTTTGCAAATCCAAATTAGGAGCTGTTTCCACAGAAAAGGAGCCTGAAAGTAAGTCTGCTCTATTGGGGTGATACAGTACTATGAGGTCTTTAAGATAAGCTGGGGACTGATTATTCAACATCCCGTATGTGAGGAGAAGGAACTGAAATTTGATTCTAAGAAAAGCCAGGGTGGAAGAAAAATGCTGTCTCTTTCTAATCTCTGTCAGTACCCTTGCTGCAGAATTTTGGATCAACTGAAGGCTTTTCTCAGGGGGTTTTAAGGACACCCTGATAACAATGAAGTAATAAATGCATCGACTATTTTTCAGCATCACTCTAAGACAGGATGTTTCTAATTTTAGATAATATTGTGTGAATGTAGTCGTACATATTTATTTAACATACACACTGAAGGACAAAAATGGTCAAAAATGACTCCAGAATTCCTCACAGCGTTACTGGGGGCCAAGGTAATGCCATCAAGAATAAGTATCTGGTTCAACCCAGTAACATGACAAAACGTGTAATTAACACGCCAGTCCACCGTGTCCATTTCACGCTTTGGCTAGGCAAAGCGTGAAATGGACACACATGCAGAAGTTGCATTACCAGCAGGGGGAGACGCTCCCCCGTGAATATTTTCATGTTTGCTTGGAATAAAATATCTCCCTCGGCTGTCACTGCACGTGACGGCAACTTACTGCAACGTCGGCATGCGTTCATGTGTGAAATGGAGATGGTGGACTATCTGTTACTATCCGTGATATCATGCTCAATTATCTAAGGTGAGGACATCCCAAAAAGAACGCTGGTTTGAGCGGGGAGTCAAGGAAGCCATTTATGTGACCAATGGTCATGACAATTTGCAGTCAGCCCATTATTAGTCAGTTGTGCTAGAGTCAATGATTATGCAAATGTACTGTTTATAAAGTTGGGGAAACCTCAACTGACACTGTGGAAGTCACTTGGATGAGTGACGAAATAGCTAGCTACGTCCACATGAGCAGAATGAACCTTTTTTTGGATTGGGTTGTCTGGTTAGACATTTTTAAACACTTAAACTTACACAACACTTACACCTAAAGCTGTTTGTCTTAAATTATCTTACATTATCTGCTAAAATGAGAAGCAATTGGAAATAAATTGTTCAAGCACTTGATTTAGAGCCTGGAGCGTTTCCCAGGTGTCACAGGGCGAGAGTTGGGGTACACCCTTGACGACGTACCAGTACACCACAAGGAGACAAACATTGGAGGAAGCTGGAGTTCCTGGACAGGGTCCATGCATTAACAGGGACAACATACAAACTCCACACTTTCATACTGTAAGTCGCTTATATATACTGTGATGACTGACATTACAACGTAACCAATTACAAACGATCATGCATAAAGGCTGAAATAATCATACAGGAAGTTATAAAGCTGGGTTCACATCTACTTCTTTAAATTGAATTTTCAAATATACCGCATACCCAAATGGAAATATTTTAACAGAATTCCAAATACATATAAGAGATTTGATTTAAAAAGCAACATCTTCCAGTTTTTGAAACAATTCTGGTTTAGCATGTGGACAAAATATTACTTTACCGCTAAGTGGTTCACTGGTGAGCTGGTGGGTATTAAGTGATTAACTGCATTTCGTTGCCCTGTACCTGTGCATGTGCAATGACAATAAAGTTGAATTCTATTCTATTCTATTCTATTCTATTCTATTCTATTCTATTAACAAGATGATATATAATAGTATTAGACAAAGATACAATCGAAGGGAATTACTATTACACAAGACAAATACATGCATATACATCAAGGGTAGTTTTTTTTCACATGAACAGTCGAATCGCCTCACCTTGTTCTGTGTGATGCAATGGATGGCTCTGCTGTGGGCATCAGGCACCTCTGAGGCAACTGTGCCTTTGTTCATGTCAAATACTTGAATAGACCGATCTGACCCACACACCAAAACAATGTCTGAAACAGCTTGTTAAGTAATGTTTTAACATTTTTCTCAGAGGACCAGCACCTCAAACAAAAATAACATATATTTAATCAACTATTTTCTATCATTTACAACCTTGGTAGCTTTTTAGGGCCGTGTGATGTATTCAGTCAAAAACTGAATACAATGGTTTGCCTTCCTGTAGACACCTTAATTCATTCCATGCTGTTTTATGTAAGTAGACAGAAATGAAAAGAAGGCCTTGTAGGCCTTATTATGGTGTACACGGACACTCCTACTAAAGAACAGTGTTAAAATCTCATGAGATATTGTAACAGTTTTAAAAATCCAAAATATTTCATACACACTTTGACCTAAGAAGGCTGCCATTATTTTATATGACCAATCAATTTTATGATTTAAACCTGTTGCATCCCACAGCTATCATTACAAAGTCGCTATTTCTGACAGACTGGTCAGTTTCCACAAGAACTTAACATTACTCTGTCTATGCAACTGATCCATTTCACTAAGAAAAAGAGCTCACAAATGCTGTTGGTTATACGTGACAATTTTCACTTATGAGTCTAAATGCTCTCAGATAGCAAATGAAACTTCAGTTTTCTGTTTTCTTACCCTTCCCAATTCAAGTGCATAATCCTTGCTAAAGTGGCCACTTCGGGACAAATAGCAGTGGCTACCATTCATCTGCAATGAGTGTTGGCTGTCAGTTCACGGTTTACCTCAGCTGTCAATATGTGTCCATGTCTATTTACTATGGAGGAAGCAGTAAAACTCTGTGAAAAGAGTCTGATAAGAGGATATCCTGACCTTTTCTGTTAATAAATGCTGCTGTTAGTGAAACTTTCTTAAAAATAGATCAAACACTTTTAGACACTAAGTGAATAAACTCTTACACGAATGTAAGCAAACTGTTCAGAGGGAAAGTGTGATTTTTAGGACACTCAAGTCTAATGTTTGCTGGCATAATGCTGTAACAACCAGCTGTTATTGTTGTTTAGCCGGCTTGTCAGCTGTGCTGAGACGGGAAGGTCGCATGTCTTATCTGCTGACAATAACTAATTGCACAAATACTGGGAATAAAAAAAGCACGTTTATGCATCTTTGCATGTGTTAGATCCCTGACTTCGGTTCAAGAGATAAGGTGAGGTGAGGAGGAAGAGGATGAGGTGAAAATGAGGGAGAAGAGAGAACAATGGTGGAGAAGAAGGAAGACATAATTAGAAAGAGACAATGCAAATGCACATGTACAAATGTGAAATGGTCGTATGTAGTTTGAAAAAACCTACTGTATCTTACTTTTTTCGTATTATTAATAGACTGATTCTAAGTTTATGAGAAGGAATACATATAGTGTAAGCCATACATTATCAATGCAAATTTATGAGTACAATATTTTTTTGCTTTTTTTAAATTAACTAAAATAAATAAACTAAACATTTTGATTGAATTCCAACTATATGTATATCTGCATATTTACATATGTCATCACCCTATATGCATATTCTTTTTGTTCTGTACATGGTAGGGCAAAGTGAACTAAAGTGGAGCAGAACTGCTCCTGAGAGGACCTCTTATTAGTGGATTTATTGGAAAATAAATGCATTGTAAACCCTCAAATTCCTCACATTCCTAAATAAACTACAGAAAACCTCATTCATTCACAGGTAGAATCCACAATGGAAGCCCTGGGGCAACATCTAAAGACACCATAGACAAACTGCTGTGGATGACATGGGAAATTTCTGTGTATGTGCAGTCTGAACTGAAACACCTCTGCTGTACGAACAGTAACAACAGGAAGAAGGATACGGGAGAAAAAATCATTGATCGCAGACAAGGCAGTGATGTCTGTTGCTGATGTTGTCGCAAAGCATCCAGCCAATTTGCTGACACTCCGTTGATGATATCTAAGGAGAAAAAAGCTTGAATTTGTCTCACTTTCTTCACAATACATCCATGTGTATACATCTTCATGACAAAAAAGATTATATAGGAATTCAGCTGAAGACCAATGAAGAAAATACATACATAAACCAATAGTTTACATAGCATTTATAAGGTTCACATGGTAAACTGTTGTGTATCTATTTACATGTATGAATCACTTGCAATTACCTTTTTATGTCATCGCGTGTGATGTCCAGGTTATACAGGTACAGGTACAGAGAGGGTCCGGATGCCAGAAGTACAAATTTGTCGAGATAATAAAACTGAGCACCTCTAATGGGTTTGGAGAACATTTTGTCACCCTAGCAGAGACAAAAATCAGCCTTAATAGTATTTTTTTTATTTAATTATTAAAACATTTGCAAGACTTCAGTTTTACTTCAGTTTTTACTTCAGTCTTACTTATACTTACTTATACTAGTATACCAGACCACATCTCATCAACACAAACTTAACAAACTTTTTCTCACAACTGCAACTCTCAGAAGCCGTTTGTGATCCTGGCTCACCCAGACATAGCCCTTGTCCCTGAAACGACTTGTATTCATTGCCAAGCTGTTTCACAAAAATACCAAGCAGTCAAAGGCTGTAGACCCAGCCAAACTGTCTAACTGAGTGAAACAAAGCAGGGATGATAAGCATCAGATATGGGGAGACCTTGGAGCTTAAGGACAGACCCTTGTTTTTACTTGGCATGACAAAGCAACTGAGTGTCCCATTAAATATGATACCCAGTGAGGTAAGGAGGGTCTGCATACGATCAGAGTTTTGGATGCTCCAACTTCAGTTGAGGCTTCGATAGCAAAAGTGCCATCACTGCGCCAAGAAACACATTATTTCATAATTGCATTAATTTGGCTTTCTGTGTTGGCCTCCTTGTTTTTAAATTCCATTAGTTTTCTAATTAGCAGTGGAAACATTGAATTGAGCAAGTTCTGTACAAACATGTCCAAGATACAATCTGATCATTACACAGAAATTGTCCTATTATAAAGGTGTGCTATGACTGAATTTTATGAACCACAGATGGAAATGGAAAAAGTTTGAACATTTTACCTAACCATTAACACATCGGAATGACAGAAGGAGATCTGTAGGGGACTAAAATCCTTCCAACAATCACACTGATCTTTGAAAACACAAGACAAATGTGTGGAGCTATCTATTAGTTATCTGTAGTCATTTTATTGAACTTCTACATCTATTTTAATTTTTTTTAGACCTTCGGAGAGAGGACATTTTTGCAATATGAGGTCACTCTGGCTGGTCTTTATTACACTGGTTTTTATGGTTAGAACTTGGACTTCCAAGGAATGAGGGAAATTTCATAAAGGCTTAAAGTAGGCCATGTAGCTGTGATGGGAGATTAAGGTGACAGGGAGTGAAAGCAAGAAAAAAAAAATAAGACACTGGTATAAGTGTATGCACATTCACTGGGGATTTACCATGATAATGGCAGGCTCTGAGTTACAGTGAGTCCAGATTTGGAGTGACAGGTCTTCTGACGCACTCAGCCACCACCGTCTGCTAAGGCTCCAGCTCAAACTGCTTATTGGCTTGTCATGCCCTAGATAAAAGAAGGCACGACTTTAGTAACCTGGTAATACAGAGTGTGGCTACAACATCTACTTTTATGGTACTGCTAAGAGAGCCAGGCAGACAGAAGAGAATATGCTTGTGGTGACCTACGTGTCACCTCAGCTTCTCTCCTTTTATCTCTGCTGCCCCCTTCTGGAGACCTGTGATCCAGCTGCACTTCAGCCATCGAGTGATGCCTGACATGCAGGGGTATTCTTTCTTTCTCTGTCAGTGTTAATTTTACTGCCCGGGACCACTCGTCTCAGAAATGCTTTAATCTTTCACACTGTATATAATAGCGACATATGCTTAGTTTAAACCTAAAAGGTCTCAGGAGAGAATGTGAGCCTTTCAACAATTATTGCTCTGGAACATTAGCAAACCACACTATTCAGGTAACAGAGAGCTCAGTGTTTAGTTTTTGACAGTGATAGCTTAGTGAGTTAACTAGAATTTTCTTTAAAACTCTCATGTCAAGCCATGCATCCATTTCAGAGTAGGTTCAGGTTATTCAGAAGAGCCCAAATGAGTTATCCAAGCCAAGAGCAGACTTATAATTATTAACATACTTCTTATCTCTGTGAGGTGCCAACTCTTAAACCTTAGCATCATTTGAATCAGTTAAGAAGTTGTATGTCGAACATAAAAAAAAACCCTCTTTTGATGAGAAACACAAAAATATCAAACAAAAGTACAGGTACTCATCTCTGCATCGCACACCTATGTAGACAGCTGGAGCGCCAGTAAGGCAGGACTTGTACAGTAACAGTGTGCTGTCTCCAAGACCACACAGGATTTGTTTTCCATCACCTTGGGAGAGACAAGGAAACACGGGATTGTTTTATTAGGATTTTTCAGTCCGCAGCTGATTTATTACAGCCAAAAATAGTAAAGCAGCCTTTAAGACACAACTGTGAAATGTTGTGTTTGAAAGAGGAACATTCATCTTGAGAAAACAGCAACAGTGAAACTGTTTCTAATATACTGCCAGCTATTTTTCATAAATTATTGTTACCTTACTTCACCCTTACAGCACAGGATGGACAATACTCCATGCAGTCGACAGTTATTAGATCTACTAACGGTTCGACATTGGCAGGTGTTTCTAATACAATCCCAAATCTGACTTATAGCCTCAACCTTTAGCATTTCAACTGTTTAAATAATAGTTAAAAACACATAATAATAATAGACAAAAAGACAAAATTACTCATATTAACCTACCTGAATACTGAAGACATGAGACATGCTTCTTCACGCTCACATCAGCACACGGGATAGCCGGTGCCACACCGTCTGCTGGGTAATCTTTAAGGAGGGAACCTCTAAATGGCAAAAGTATGTTCACTATTCACATTTTATTAACACTGTCTTTTAAATGAAATTAGCTTAGGTCGCTTACGTATTTCCATCAGCCTTTTTCCTAGAGGAAGAATTTTTTTGAACATTTGTTTTGGGTGAAAACATAATCCTCCTGAAAAGAAGATAAACTAAATTTAAAAAAAAAAACATATACAAACAACCAAATAAAATATATATACATATAGCAACTATATTTTACCTAACAAAAAGGAAATATGAGATTAAAAAATAATTAAGCGAATAAGTGCTTTAAACTTTGGACAGACCAATAAACTGTAATCTGATTATCTATATGGCAAAAAGTTATTCTGTGATCATACCTCGGGGCACTAGTATATCCAGATGACTTCACTTTACAGTGGAAAACCAGAGGCTGGTCCTTTACACCTCCTTCATTGAAAGATAAGATGCTCATTAGGACACCAGCGAAGAAGTGTGTATTATAACGAGTACATATGTCTGCATTTCTAAAACACGAATCAATAGATGGTGCAGTGGCAGGATGAGGTAAGATTCTTTAATATTGCTAAAATGACAATATATCTACCAGTATCGTGAAGCAGTTTCATATTTTAAAAGGAGGATTCAAGATTTCTGGGTGACCACTCCATGCTGTAAGCATTAAGTGTATCCATAAAGCCATGAAGGGTGATGGTTCACTATGAGCTCACTTTTTCCACAGCCATTAAAATTTGTAAGCACTTCCAAAAACTGTTCTTCTGTCAAACAAAGGGGAAGTAGGAAAAGGTCATATAGTCTCCAGGGCCAGGCGTATATATACGTACACACTCTCTGGTCACGTTAGGTACACCTTGCTGATACTGGACCTAACCCTCTTTTGCCTTCAGAGCTGCCTTAATTTGTGACTATATAGATTCAACAAGGTTATGGAAAACTTCTTTAGAGATTTTGGTTCATGCTGACATGACAGTATCACACAGTTGCTGCAGATTTTTGCACTGCACATCAATAAAGCAAATCTCCCATCCCACCACATCCCAGAGGTGCTCTATTCGATTGAGATCTGTTGGCTGTGGAGTTGATTTGAGTACAGTGAACTCCAAGCTTATCCTGCTGGAAGCATCCATCCAATGTGCAAACTGTAGCATTTAAATGATGCTCAGTTGGTACAAAGGTGCCCAAAGTGTGCCAGTGATGATAGGATGGAAACTTCTGACCATAACTGTATGTTTAAACATGTTTAAGTGTACAAAACCTGAATTGCATAATTCACCTGGTATCACAACAGTTATGTAGTATTTAAATGTTAGGTAAAGCATTAGTCCTTTTAAGTTCTGTGAGACTGGTGGCTTACATGCAAAACCACCTTCCACTTCTCCAATGTGTTGTGAGACGGCATACTAAGTAGCTTTTGCTGCTCCAGAACAGATTACATGTTGAAAAGTAAGCATTTTAGGCCAATTAAATGGAGACGCAATCACTTGGCGTTGCTTAATGGCCCTATTGATCTCCTGCTGATATATAATGGTGCTTTAGTTTTACGGGGCAGTAAAAATCCCATAATTTACGCTGACTTTACAGTAGACAGTTATTTGAAGCAAAGTGAGAGTTTCAGACAAATTTCCAAGGAAAGTCATATGTGCGTAAAATCACAGCAGTTTGCTGTGCGCTTGTTTTACGGCATTCATTATGAATTAGCCTAATGACAAAAATTATTCAAAGATGTTTCTTAATATTCAAATCCTTTAGTCTGGTTCAGCACATCAGGATGTTCATTGTCTGATGGAACAGCTACAACACCCCAAAACTTTCTGCTCACAAAGTGAGACAGCTGTATGCTCTCCTCAGGTGTTTACCTGTTTACCTCCTGAGTTACTAAATAGGACATTATTCAAATATTCAAACACTGAGGTCAGCATATGTGTATGTAAGGAATCCCTATGATCCAGGTTTCAGGCTGTAAACACTCAGAATCTAATAGTTGTTCCACGCTCGTCTCTGTTTATCCCTAATATGGTCATTTGTAGCACAGATCTCTGGATCTGAGCACAGAAGCCCACCCACCAACCTGTTGTTAATGAAGGGAAGCCAAATAAAAACAAAATTACATAAAGGGAGCCAAAATGGCTTGCTACAGATAAAGGCTATTCTAGCTGAACTTAAAAAAAGCACATACAAGAGCCCCTTTGAAACATCCGATACTCTTTTGTTTGTTTATTTGTTTTATAAGAATTAGCCAACCAAGTCATGTTCTCAATCAGTCAACCTCATTTTACATTAGCTGTGTCACAGCTGTACTGACCTGTGATGAGAAGAGCAGACAGTAGCAGACAGCAATGTGAGTAGAACTAAAAGTATCAGAGGCACCTTAGTAAGCTGTCACAGAACTACATTACAAACATGAAGCTAAAGTAAGGCCACAGTGTGTGGTCTGTATCAAGGTAACTGTTCTTTTGTATTTATACCTTGTAAAACTACATGCCCACATATTTAGGTATAGACCAAGGTGACGTTGAGAACCTCAGTTTCTCTATCTCTCTTTAATCTGGTTTCACAGAATTTTTTTTTCTCTGCCATCCAAGATTTTACATCTTCAAAACAGTGGAGGCAATTAATATAGCTTGGATCACAATGTTTTATGGGGAAATACAACTCATACAGTGGGTCCAATCATTTTCAGTTCATTATTTGCACTATTTTCTGTTCATTCTGTGAGAGAAGATCCTGTAGATCACTGCAGTTTAGTGGGAATTTTAGGGTCCAATGGCTTCTAGTGCTTCAAGGAGGGAACTCTATTGTGCTCCATGTCATCTGCCTTTCTTTGTTTCTTTATTTCATTTTATTCTTAATAATTTGTGACACCTCAGGTCAAACAGTAAAGCTGTCTATTCTCCCTGACAGAGAAATCTAAATGAATCAGATTCACATCTGCAGTATTTTCATACTGATCTGATCACTCTATGGAAAATGTGTGTTGTGCATTGCTCGCAATTTATTCAGTCCTTCTGTTTTACTAGTTCCCTGAAATCCTTTCTATAAAATGACTTAATTCAAGCAACAGCACTCAGGGGTTATAGTACACATCATGCAAAAAGTAACAGCAGCTGATTATAATCATCTCAAAAAGCCAGGAGTCTTCAGTGCATGTGTAAGAAACCTTCAGTGGTCTTGCACACATGCAATGGAAGAACAATTCTATTTCCAAGGATCTTGGAGGTTTATTGCATAATTTGTATACAATTGTGTAGATAACTTTACGAATACAGAATGCATGGAGAGCAGCATGCTGGGTTAGTGTGTAAACGTGTGTGGTTTTTGGTCTGACAGTGCAGCCGCACGGCACTTCTAGACTCTTCAGTACACCCCCTGCACAGTCTGGCACTGGCAAATTCCTCAACTCCAGCTGTGAGGAGACAGCTAATACTGCCTCTCAGCACTACCTCTCTGTATGATGTATGTATGTAAATGTCAGTATTTAGTAGGTCGCTCCAGGAGAACAGTTCTAAGTCGCCAGATCCCAATCATAAACTTTATCTGTGATCCTAATGGTCCACCAGAGAAACACAAACAGGCTCACTTTACCTATGAATCCACAACAGGAAGAAGCAGCCAGTCAAAAAAATGGGTTAATGTAAAAGAAACCATCAGTCTGCATGTGCTGCTCTAACTGAAGTACCTGTTTATGAAAACAGACAGTCGTATAAAACCCCAACAAAATGAGGGGAAGGAATCTTTAAATTGTGAATGTTTGCAGATAATGAAGATGTTCTCAGTAACTCCTGAAATTGCCCAGCAGACTTTTATTAACCCAATAGTAAAATTTAAGAGGAACAAATCCCCCGAGATTGCATCAGGAAAGACCTGTTAAATAAAATCAAATAAAAAATTGACAAATCAAATATGCGGTGCTACCTGCTGTGGCAAGCCCTTGTGAATAAGGGAGCTGTTGAAAGTGGCTTTTATATGTGGTCAAGCAAAAAACAAAAAACAGATAATGAGCCAGTCATGAAATAAACCACAAAAAGGGTCACATTTTTAAAGCTCAAAGTCTTCAGATAGTAGTAGCTTTCTTTTTATTCTGTGTGTATGAGTATAAGTGAGAGGTGAGTGTTCGGGGATGCTGACCTTCCTTTTTAGGATGGCTGGGCTCCTTCCTCTTTAGCTCAGTATTGAGGGGAGAATTGGGCAGCGGAGGAGAACTGAAAACAAGAGAGGGGTGAAATGGAGGGGAGGGCTGGGGGAGTTACTGGAAATGGAGGAGCACAGCATTTTCCACTCTTATGGATTATTAGCCCCTCTGATTTCCAATGCCATGATATTGTTGACTCATGAAAAACCAGATGGCATGAATGTTTGTAATAGAGGAAGTTAATATGGAAATGTCAGAGTCAGAGGGCATTAGAGGCAGGAGGCCAACTTTAAAAAACAGCCCACAATCATATATAAGCTCAAATGACCAGACTAACAAAACTGTATAAAGGCATTGTTTTTGCAAGTTGTAACTATCCCAAATGATTATGCTTTGGCTCACAAATAGCAAATTTGTTAAAGCAGACAAAAAGCACATTACGTTGATGAAATTAGTCCTTATTGGTGCTGCTGGACTTTGCTAGGTAATCATTTATGGAGTTACGGGTAATGGCTGAATGAATGTTCCTTCTTTCTCAGAGGACAATTTAAAACGTTTGGCATTTAAAAAGTAATCTTATTGTGACTGTTAGCTTACGTATGCAAATTTAAAAGTTTAGAATCGTATAAAGTGCAATCACTCACTAGCCAGAGCAGTTTTGTGCTTATTTCAAATAGTTAAAAAATACTTATTTTGTCTGTCGTTTGTAGACTTTTTTTAAATCTTTTTTTATTTTATTTTTCACAAAACAAGTAGCTGAAATGCTTGCTATTATACTACCCATAAAAAATAAAAAGCAAAACAAAGTTTTAGACCTCAAGTAGCTACACTACAAGGCCACAGTGTCCCTCATCAAGTTCTATTAAACTTGAATTTTGGTTTTGATCAGTAAGATGAAGTGAGTAGGAAAAAAAGGTTTTGTCACTGTAGATCATTAAAATATTGTATTGCTACCTAATATTTTTCAGTTAACTCCAGCTTTACCTTGGGAACACTGAAAATCCTTTGCCACAAGCCAAGGGCCTTCCTAGGTCATATAGACGCACCTCCAACATGACCACACATGGGGTAAACAAAGAGCTCACTAACATCAGCATCTGTGTGGGAAATAAATTCAATCAATTAAAATTTTAATAAAATAAAAAACACTATTCTTGTAGTAATAATATATACATAAACATGTGTTTTAAGCTGTTAGACTGAGAGAACATTAAATAATTGCTACTGTTTTACATAAAAGTTAGCCATTGGTGAACCATAAACTTGGTTATTTAGCAGAAGTTTTAAGAAAAGAACAAAGCAAAGCTGTTTAGGGATCGGTTTTAATGCTGCAGCCATTTTCAAAAATATTGTATGTTTACATACCAGATATAGTGCCAGACATGGGGAGAGGTGGTGGGTGCATTTACACTCCAACAATCATAAAAGTTAATTTGTTAATATTCTCCTGCTGAGAATACGTGTAACTGTTTACATTTATTTCCTACAGAGTTTATTATATTTGGCAATTATCCAAAAGCCTATGGAAATCTACTTTTTTCTATGATGTTGTTCTGGCCTGTCTACAAATAGACTGCTGCACTTTATTTTAATTTCTACTTAGAACCTTCAAAAGTTCAGTGACTGCATGTTACATGGTTGTGACACCAATGAAATCAGTTTGCAGACAAACACACATTAAAAACATTATATCGCACTATCCTAACTAGTAAATCCTATCTCTTTATACTAAAAACAATACCAGCAACACTGTATTAATGATAGAAGTCAAGCTGAAAAGGCAATTTTAATGGAAATACTCACAGAGTTATCACACCCTGGAGAGATGGTCCATGAGCCAGCCATGGTGATGCTCAGCTTAGGGTAATCTACAAGAACAAAAATCATATTCATCATCATGTGCTATCACATTCAAAAAAGAAATGACCAGTGGAATCTCTCAGGGGAAACCACATGTTTTATTGGAGGCATACCAGAGTTTCTTAAAGAAAGACAGAAAGATGGGAGAAGGCATGTCCCCAGCAGCCTACCTTTGAAATATAGCGCTGTTACCAGTTCAGACGTAGCCAGATCAACCACATACAGACCATCAGAGCTTCCAATACAAAACCAGCTGTTGTCACTGCAGGGCCCCCAAACAGAAACATATGGAAAAACCATGTTAAGGGGTTTTCTCGCAAAAAGAATTTTTCATTTGGGGTCAGACAAACGACACAAAAGATCAACATATTGATGTGATGAAGTGGCAAGACATGTACACCATAAAAGTATAGGCCTTGATTCAAGTTACCTTTGACTTCATGCAGTCTAAACTATATACATTCAGCACACTGGAAACTAATACCACAGAGAAGAAAGGAGCTAATAATAATGGATTGGATTTATATAGCGCTTTTCAAGGCACCCAAAGCGCTTTACAATACCACTATTCATTCACTCTCACATTCACACACTGGTGGAGGCAGCTACAGTTGTAGCCACAGCTGCCCTGGGGCAGACTGACAGAAGCGAGGCTGCCATATCGCGCCATCGGCCCCTCTGGCCAACACCAGTAGGCAAGTAGGGTAAAGTGTCTTGCCCAAGGACACAACGACCAAGGACAGAGAGCCCAGGGATCGAACCGGCGACCTTCCGGTTACAGATGCGATTCCCAACCCCCTGAGACACAGTCGCTCTGCTCTTTTATCCACTTCCTGCTCTGGGCTGCATGTTGAGGTTTTGAGTTTGTGGGCAATTTATGTTTGGAAGGTTTTACATTTTTGTGCATCATTATTTTCATACTACTATGTGGAATCTTACTTGAGCAAAGCCCGTGAGCTACTTTAGTTTGGCACATCAAGCTGCACTGTGAGAAACATACATAACATGCTTTAGTTCCCTAGTGTCCCAATTTATTTATATATTTAAGCTTTGCTTTTCACTCTGACACGTCAGCATCACTGCTCCTTCAACCCCTCCACCAACACAACATCCACAAGTCTCCAGAGCAAGATTTATTTATCAGTAGCATCAGTACCCAAATTTATAGATTTGGGTAGACTCGCAGGGAATGATGAGCTGGAAGTCCAGATGCCAAACTCTGTTGTGCCAAACTGTACTGCTGTAGTAAATCAATTATTTCAAATGTGTGCTGTCTGAATAGTGTCTAAACACTGATGCTAACAGTGACTAGAAATGATTACTTTGTCTTATACAATGAATATGTGGCTTGCAAAGAAGCTTAAACGACTTCAAATGATCACACACTGACTCTGCTTCCACTTGTTCTGTATTTCACTCTAACAGTAAAGTGTGAAGTCAGTAAGTCGCTGAGCTCTGCACTGAGATCACAAGCTTTCCTTACAGCAATTAGGAATCATACAAATCTAGTCATGTCTGCGTGTTTTTCAAGTGCCTGCCTCCTGTCACAGCAACAATATGTTTCAACGGTCTGAAACTTTATGCTTCGAGACAGCAGTTTCCCGCGCCGTGTGAAGTTTCCTTCAGGTTTCCTGTGAGTGTGTGAACACGTGCAGCAATTAGTCCATACGGATGTGGCATGTCATAAGGACTTTTTTTCCAGGAGCTTGTGACACTGTGTTAATGGCAAAAATGTGCAGCTTTTTTTTTTTTTTTTTTTTAATTTGACATATGTGTTTTAAATCATTTTGCTAATATTCTCCTGGATGACATACCATTTGCACTTTGTGGAATAATAAACAAAATAGAGCCCTTGAGAATACATATAGCTGACAGTCGTGCTTTATTAAGATTCCCTGTCAAAAATGAAGAGAACCAGATCTTCCTTGTGCTAAAATCAAACAATATGATCCACTGAGAGGGAGGAAACGAGTAAATGAAAGGCTTAGATCTAGTTTTTTCTTGTGACTAATGATTGAAAACTAATTGTAAACTACATCTACAACTCTGTGAACGAATCCATTCATCCACACTGTTTAGTTTATGTAGTTTTACCAGTTTAAAGGAAGTTATAATAAGGGTCAAGGCACCTATTCCAGCTAAGCTGTACTTACTTTTCTTGGTCACCATTGATGTCTGATAGAGGCCTACATAAAGCCATTTTGAGAACAGGTTTTGAAGTCTCCACTTTATCAGCAGACGATTTTAAAACACACCCTGGAAGAAAACATCCAAAAGTAGCATAAAAGTAACTGAGTGAACTTTTCCAACTAGTTTAAAGAACTATCTGTTTCATGTCGCGTCACCTGCTTGATGGCTCACAGTCTCTCGGTGCATTTGATGTCTTTTTTCCATCTTCTCAAGGTCCATTTTGGTCACTAGGTGACACTTGTGGTCGTCACTGAGAGAAAAGCACCACACCTAAAACAGACAGTTGTCTTTCAGCTCGTGGAATTTCAGTGTCTGAGCCTTTTGAGCTGCCGCGTACCTCAGTCACTAACCTGTCCATCAGTTGAACCGGTGATAAGATGCCTGTCCTCTTCCAAGAAGTATGTAGTGAGCAGTGGAGAGGCTAAAGGATTAAGGAAGTTCAATATTTTCAAACCTTCAAATTTTAGAAAATTGAAAACTATGGTTGAATAATCATAACTAATTTACTTTATGCTAATGGAGTGGCTTCTATCACAGGAACCCTGGGTACAGAAGGGAGAAAACCCCAGAAAGAGATACCAATCCTTAACCAACAGCCTAATCTGACATCCCAGTTTTTATAGTCCTGTTTTAAAATAGAGTTATCATTTCTACTGTACAAAGTGAATAAGAGTATTGCAGGCTAAAGGGGCGAAGCTCAAAAGAATGAATGTTTACCGCTTCACCAACATGATTTAAAATATTTACGTCATACCTGAAAGCACAAACGACTGGAAGAAAACAGCTTCAGTTTTTAAATCCCACACCTGACGAGACAAAAGTAAAAAGCTAAAAGTCCAAGTAAGGTGTGCACAATTTGTTTTTCTAAACCATTACACATCACTGTGGCTAAATAAAAAGTGTAAAATTTAAAGTAATACCCTAAAGGTGCGGTCTTCTGATGTGGTGACGAGGATATCGTTATTCCAGGGGCAGAACTCTGCTGATGTTACAGGTCCCAGGTGGCCCGTCAAGGTATGGATAGTTTCTGGTCTCTGATGTGGAAAAAACAACCGTAAAACTTGAGTAAGAACAAGTGGTGATTACTGTCTTGTAGTAAATATTTTTTTAAAAGTCAATGAGGTGACTGTAGCTCAGCAGGCAGAGCAGGTCATCTACTAATCTTAAAATCAGGTTTAATCCCTGGCTGCTCCAGCTTGCATGCAAAATATCCTTGCGCAAGATCTTAACCTCAAATTGCTCTCTGCATCCATCAGAGTGTAAATGTGTATGAATGTTAGACAGAGCATAGAAAAAAGTGGTTGTATGAATGTGAATGTGAATTGTTGAATGAGGCACATGTTTTAAAAGTGCTGTGAGTGATCAGGTAGAGTAGAAAGTATAAAAACCAGTCCATTTACAACCCTTTAGCTTAAATACATTGACCAAGTGGAAGACGTGCAGCATGATCATCTGGTACCTTTGAGCTGAGAATACATGCAGTTGCTCCCGTGCATGCAGCCACTCGTGCATCAGAGAAACAAAATGAAAGATGAACAACCTCCCCCAGCAAAGTCCCGATAACTGTTCCAGCTGCAACTTTACCTGCAAACCAAAATGTTTGTCTGCTTACATTTAAACTTAACAGGAAAATGATCATTTTCACTACATCACGTGATATGAAGCGTGTGCTAAAGTGGCTCCGCAACATTGCAAAACAGAGCTCTATAATGGGGAAAAATGTGTGTGATTTGGGATGGAGAAACGCTTTACTGCAGAGCACTGCTCACAGCATGCAACAATTCAGGGTCAAACACACAGAACTATGTATCTTTACCCTCCTGTGTTCTCTTCTGGCACAATTCAATATCCCAGACAATGACGTAATCAGCAGAGGCGGAGCAGAGGATAACAGGACTGCTTCTTTTTCCAAAAGTAAGGGCACTGATGTCACCATGGTGACCAGTTAGTATGAGGGGCTATGAAAAAAAAAATACTTTAGTAAAGCATGAATGGTCAATGGTCAAGAAGGTCAATGACATAGCAGCTCATGTATCTCACAATCCATTACAATTCACAGCTAATCGCCTGTAAAGTGACAAACATGACCTTGACTCTAGCACAATTTTAAACAAAGATCTATTTAGTAGGTTCCCTACTGTCTGACAAAAACACCAGGCCATTTGTGATTGTGACTAAATGCAACATTAAAATATATAAAAGATGAGTGGATAATGTATAAAAGTTTGTTTGCCTGTCTGTGCATAAAGG
Organism: Copadichromis virginalis; assembly: GCF_057382275.1. Taxonomy (NCBI): domain Eukaryota; kingdom Metazoa; phylum Chordata; class Actinopteri; order Cichliformes; family Cichlidae; genus Copadichromis; species Copadichromis virginalis. The sequence continues at coordinate 21,228,815 of NC_140630.1, forward strand.
TTTCACCGGTTTTGCCATTTTTAAATGTACTATGCTGGAATCCACATAATCTGGCCCAGGGCTAGTAAATGTGTAAGAAAGAGAGGTTAAACAGCCACCTGCTGGCCTTTTTAGGTTAGTGACACTGTTTCTTCCAGATTAGTTCACCTTGAAACAAACTGGCTGGCAAAATGACAATAAAGTCCGTCATGTAAGAGGAAGAGCAATCTGTCCACGCGTGGCTTGTTTCGCGGTCATGGCACGAGTGAATTAAGAAACGAAAAAGAAAGTTGTCTGAATGCAGATGAACTGTTTGTTTAGTTTGCCATGATATGCTAAATCTAACGTGCAAATCTGGTATTTATTGTAAACTTCGCTGCAGCATTTCAGTAGGAATCCATGTCTGTGGGTCAAACATTCAAACAAATACTTTTTAATGACATTTTTGTATATATATGATTTTTTCAGATGTATTAAATTGTTCTGACGCTCTGTAGCCAGAGTGCGGACCATGGTGCAGACACGAACAAATTACTTAAAAACTAACAAACCTTCTGCTGTCCGTCCCTTGTGCTGTAAACGAGCACTTCCTTGCCGTGCTGTGGTATGCTAAAATAAGAGTAACAGCATGTGAGCTGCCGGTGTGACAGGAGTCTGTCACAAGTCAAACTGAGCTTTTCAGTCAGCATCTTTGCCATCTGTCACAGGCTAACACCGTGACACGACCCTCCGCCTGCTGTGTTACGATCGTAACGCTAATTATCTCCTGGAAGAAGTACGTGGAGCGTCATTAGTAACTGTGTGTGCGTACTCATACAGTTCCTGTCGTTATTATTAACTGTCCGTGCTCGTCGACACTTAGAAATGTTGATCGTTGCTATGACACCGAACAAATTTCCGCCACGACAGATCGTCTATGTGGCAGCGCTTCACTCAAGTCGTAATACTAATGCTAGGCACGCAAACACGCACTGTTCTCTCACGTGCTTTAATCACGTTTGTTGTTTTAAAAATGTCTTCACGCAACATTTCGATCATCAAAACTGTACGCTTTGCCCAGTTTATGTAGCTTTTGCATCCAACTCCAGAAGTATTTGGAATTAGGGTTAGAGTGGAGCTTCTACAATAAACCATCCGTACTTGTACTTCACCATTTGACCGCAAGATGGTAGTCCCCGTTAGATTGTGTGCTTCTTTCTGTTTAAAAAAATAGAGAGTGATTTGAGTCACAATCTAACATATATTTATACAACAGAGTTACTTAATTAAATTTAAATATGAAAACTTAGGTGGCATTATTGATTACAAGGTTATTTTGAGCTTGTGTTTATATTGTTAATGTTGCTCATCATCATTAAGCTATAAATAATTTTATATTAAATATTTTTATATTATTGTTAGTTGTAGTATTCGTAGTAGTATGCGCAGGATTTTATTTTATTATAAGTTTTTACAAGGATTTCAAGTTGCTGGGGACCCACAGAAAAAATGATTCCATCAGAGAGAAAAAAAAGATGTTCAAGCTAATTGCATAAAAAAATACAATAAAAACACAGTCCGATTACACCTGTAAATAAGCTCGTTACAAATTCAACTTTGCAAAGAAAGCAAGTTAGCCAATGATAAACTGATAAACAGTGACACTATGCTCAGTGGCATATTCAGTCTGCTTAAGTAAGTTCACTTTAAGCATTTTTAAAGCAAAATAAAAGCATACATAATAATAATAATAATAATAATAATAATAATAATAATATCACTTTTATTAATGCTTTTGTTGGACTTCACATTGCAGCCTTGTGCCTAAAGTGTTCTGTAAAAAGAAAGTTCTTCATGGCGAAACGAAGAACCAATAGAAGACATCAGAGGACAAGAAGTCTTAAGTGGATTTCGAGTCATCCTGTTTGCTAACAGTTTATAAAAATAACTAACGGAAATGGGGATTGCTGGGAATCGTAGTTCTCCCTTTGAGGTAGCGGATATGACGCATGTGTTGTGCAGCGGGTAGCTGGGTGTCGTCCGCAGTCTCCTTTGCTGTAGTTGGATGAATCAGTCGACGTTGACAGTCAATGGGATATGACAGTGCTTTTGTAGTACGCCGCTAACTTTAGCTAGACCGTTAGCTGGCTGTCAGGTCTTTAGGAGTGCGTTAGCCGAAAGAGAGAATTTCCAGTGCCAAGGCATTTTTGAACAAAGTTGTACAATTCGTCCGCCTTAATATCTTTATAAGATGACGCTGATGATGTTTTCGGCTAAAGGAAGCTAATTTAACTTAAGCTAGATGGCTAGCTACCGTGTCATCAACTTGTGAATGTTATAACTTAGTCACTGTGCGGGCCATAATAACCTTATTCATTGGAGAGTGTAGCTAACTAGCCGTTGTATTAGCCGGGTAGCATTACAGCGTGAAGTGAAAATCGAAACGAAGTTAAAGTAGTGCTAGTGAAGCTAGCTAGTTTTAACCCGTAGAATGAAAAAGACACAGCCTGACACATTGGATTTTATTCCTCAAAAAGACATCGTATACAACAAACTTCTGCCGTACGCGGACAGGCTAGACGCTGAATCCAATGATATTTTGAGTAAGATAAAAGGAAACTTGGGCCGAGCTGTTCAGCTTCGAGAGATATGGCCCGGTGTCCTGTTTTGGACGAGGAAACTTTCCACGTAAGTAACACTAATCTCTAATGTCCTAATGTAACAGTTGTTGCTCACTTGGTAATGTTTGCAACATTGAGCCTATTGAGAAGTAACGCAAACAACATATATTTTACCACTGTAACTCGTAAAGTGTAAAATGCGGTGTGTTTATTATATAATACGCCGAAGTGTTTTGTAGGAACTGTGCGCACACTGATCAGTCAAACCGAAAACTTAGATTTGTTTTGCTTGTTTTACGAAACACGGTCGTTTCCTCACGGCCTGCTGTGCTTAATTACTTATAAAACGCTACACAGCTTTGAATGCCCGGTAGCTACAGTCTGTCGGGCATCTGATTAGGGACGCTACGGGTTTCATAATCAGGCCAGTGTCAAATACACAACCTGACCCAGACAGAGCGGCACATTTAATTGCTGTTCTGCAGCTGACATTTTTATTTTGAAGCAGCGAGTCAGATGACGGCTCACCAGATATCGCAAAATTTAAATTTTATGGTTTCCTGTCAAGCTGCCTCAAAGGCGGCCCTTGTGCATAACCACCTTTTGATATGCATTATAATAGTTTCAGATCATGTTTCAGTGGTCCACGTGGCTTTCTGTTGAATGTTTGTGCCAAGCTCTTCAGGTGAGGACATATATGGTCTTGCTTAACTCAGTACAGTGCATAAACATGACATTTAACATTTAACCCCCAGATTTCACCAGCAAAAAAATATTGTCGGTATGGATAGTTGATTACATTATGCTGTTTGATGTTGTTGTACGTGGTTGCAGGCCTGCTTTAATCCATTTCAGTCCCAAAAGCTGGCTCATTGCACTTTTCAGGAGTGACTCACTGCCGGATCAGGCAAACGGAAAGTTGACTGTTATGCTGACCCAGATTCGGTTTACCAGTATTTTTGCACTTAAAGATTGATTAAAAAAACATTTTCATTTTAAATTGTCTACAAGCTTTATTCAAGTGTAGTATTTATTTTAAATATGACTTTTCTTAAATTATATTGATTATATTGATTACCAAGTTCATTACATTCCTGTGTCTTATGCATGTAAACACTTTTGACCTCTTATTATCTGTCCTGAAACTGGAGTCATTTTCCCACATTCTCTTCTCCTTAAGGTACATGAGACTGTATGGGCGCAAATTCAGCAAAGAAGACCATGTGCTGTTTATCAAGTTGCTCTACGAGCTAGTGATGATACCCAAACTGGAGATCAGCATGATGCAGGGCCTTGCTCGGCTTCTTATTAACCTCCTCAAGTAAGATTGGTTCCTGTCTGGTTTACTCAACAACTTGTACAGATGTGTTTTTGGTTTCTCCAAGAGTGAAGTTACATTTAAACATGCCGTATGCTCACCAGTGATGATTTGTCTGGTGAAGACTGCATGATCAGGTAGCTTTTGCGTGTTTCTCAATTTCTATACATATGTCATCTTCATCTTAACAGGAAACGAGAACTCCTGTCAAGGGAGGACCTTGAGTTGCCATGGAGACCGCTGTATGAGCTATACGACAGGATTCTTTTCTCAAAGACGGAGCATCTCGGCCTCAACTGGTTTCCCAAGTATGCCTGTGGTTTTAAGTGAAGCCTGCAAATGTTGTTATTAAAAAACAAAGAAATAAAAACAAATGAAAACTGTGCTTAAACTTAGAAATGAGGTATACTTTTTGGTTTAGCTGTTGAGTCAGATTTCACAAATTAGGTGGGATGTTTTTTTTAAAAGCAGCAGAAAATGTGCTTTAGGCAACATTTATTTCACGGTTAGTCTGAACTGCACATATGATAGTCAAATTGCACTGAACAGCTCCTTCACCTCTACATTGTTTTAAAATATGTGATGCAATCATCTTTATTAATCCTTCTTTGTAAAAAAAGCAACTATTTCCTATTCACAACCTCTTTAACACAGCACTTGACCAGCTATGTGGAGATTGGAGGAAGTCTGATTCCCTCCAACTCTCCTGCTATTTGTTAGCCAACTTTTTGTTGCAGTTTTTGTGTGCGCAGCAACGCTGTCTCAGAAAAAGAATGTCCTGAAATGTGCATTATCATATTTATTGTTTTAAAATGACTCATTTCTCATCTTTCTCTAAGTTGGCCAACTCTTCACTCTGCCTGCCAGTGACATTGTCAAATGGAAGGATGTCTTAAAAAGAAAAAAGCTTGCTCCGCGACAAGTCAAATTTTTACTTTTTTCATTTCATAACTTCAGTAGACTGTTTCCCTGGTGTTGACATCCATTTATTTATTCTTCTCAATTCAAATTAAAAGGGATCCCTTGTGATAGTTGCTGTTTAATTCAAATTATGGCCTGGTTATTTTCAAACAGACTCGGTTTGTTATACCTCAGGTGACAAGCTTGTCATGTTTTATACCACGTAATGTTTGTTTTTACCAGGAACTATAGCCGCTATGATTTTTACAGTTTAGCATGACTTTAGAGATTTTACAATGTTGGTCTGTCCTGTGCAAGACGTTCCTTGTGAAGTTCTTAGCAAGCAGTGCGAGGTGCTCTTTTAGGGTGCTATGGGAACATTGCTACTTTGCTAGCAAAATGCTTTCATATTGAGCCAATGTAAGCAAGCTGCTTTGGTTGGTCAGCTAATCCTTGTCCAGCCCATATTAATGCACACAAAAGATAATATGTTGTATAAGTTGCTGCACAAGTAATAGGCACTCTTGTGTGCTGAATGTTTTTTTTTATGCCTTTGTCTCCTTTTACATTCAGTTATCTACGGCCTCGTTCATCCTCTAAACACGTAATGATAAAATTGGTTCAGAGGTGGTAAGGATAAACATTTCTCTTTGTGTTTTTTGTTTTGTTTTGTTTTTACTTTGAATTCATCCTTTGAGACACCATGTTGCATGTGAAAGTAAAAACTGGACACCCCATATGCAGCTTGTGAGAGAAGGAAAAAAAAAATCAGGAGTTAATCAATGTTAACATTTCACCCATATTGGAGACTGTCGCACTGCAGCTAACAAATTTTTGTATCATTCTACTCTTCCCGATAGCAACCATTAGCTCATATTAATAGATGATTCTTTTATTTAACATGTTTTCTTAAATGCTTCTAATCTTTCATGTTATGTTATGATGGCATCAGACTTTGATGACCATATTAAGATGTAGTACAGTTTACAGTATTTATGACACATTGTGAAGCATTCATTATGTTTTATGCTTGACTTTAGTTTCATTAACTCATAAGCTGTCTAGCTTTTTGTTGTTTTTCTTGTTACACATCCCCACTCTAACCTGTTTTGAAGTCCTTGGTTTACTGAGCAGCATTTTCAAGAGTCTAGACGTTTAGGAGCCCAAGTTCTTATAATTTTGTTTTTAAAACTATAAACATTTTTTCTAGTATTTGTAGGTTATATAGCGTGGTCCTTACCACAGAGTGCGCTCACTCACATTTTTCTGCTGTTGGATTTGCATATTTTGGGGTTTTTAGCTGGTGTGTTGTGGGCTTACAGTGTAAACAGTAGATCAGTAGGTTGCAGTTTGGCTTGCACAGCATCACTCATAAATGCGGCTATCGATTAAGAATTAAATCTGTCAGCTACAGCTATCTAAAGACTCGAGTGATGCAAAGACGGATAACAAGCTGTTGAGTGGTATTTTTCAACCAGGCATGGTTTGACTTTGCATGTCAGTAAATAGATGGGATTGTAGAAAGGAGCCTAAGAACTCTGGTTATATCACTCTCTGTCATTCAGTCTTTATGTAAAGGTAATCAAGTCAGGAGTTTTTAATTATTATTTTTTAAACTAGTGGAAAATTCGTAAACGACGCTAATGTATCATATTTGTAACTCTGTTATGTAAGAGTTATGGTGGTGTCAGTTAGAACCAGATTAACATGTACATCTTTATTTTGGCTTGAACCCAGTTAGTAAGCTCAGACAGTACAGGTAACATTTACTCTGCTTGTATTGTCACTATACACCGACCTGTAAACTTTCCTTTTTCACAGCACGTTAGTCAGATGTGTCAAGAAGTTTCTGTGTGCATGCAATTAAACTGAGATTGCACTGATGTGAAAGCTGATTAACTGTAACCAACATCAGTCTTTTACTGACAGCCTAATAAAAAACTTTTCACTCCTTTTTTCATTACAGCTCTGTGGAAAGCGTGTTGAAAACACTTGTGAAAAGCTGCAGACCGTAAGTACACCTTAATATATCAATTCATGAATGTCCTCATTTTACCTTGTCTTTGGATTCAGGAGTTTAATAGTACTGCAGATGTTTGGTTTAATAACTGCGTGTCAGTCAGAGAATCTCTTGTTTATATGCATATTGCGTTTCTTAACCCTTTATTTAAAAGTTGGGCAAAGAAGCTCTATGTTGTGTCATTTTATTATTGCAAAGCTTCAGGTTCACCAAAATAGTACACTTGCAGGTATCTTAGGTGAGCACTAGGATTCGTCCTTAAGTTTGCACTTAGGCAGATAATCCTATTATCTTATCTAATTCTGTCTTGTGTGAGAGTTTCCTCTTAGTGTGAGAAGCGAGAATGATTTGTGGTTTGCTGCTGAGACGCTGTGGATCAGCACTGAGGGAGAGGGAAGGACACTTGGTTTTGTTTTATTAATTTATTTTCCCCCAGGATCACCAGTGAATACAAAATCACAGAGATGGCTAGGTGACCTGAAATAACCTGCAGAGTTTAAATAAACGCAAAACAGACCATGAAAATCCTCTCGGGTCTTTGACCCCTGTGGAACCGTAGGATTTATCCTAATAGCTAAAAATGTGCCAGGTGTATGACTTGTAATCTCCCATCTGTGGGACATTGTGCTCTAACACTGGAATTTCAGTAGCTGCTGCTTGTGTGTACTTGAGTCACTTGTCTGTAATGTGAGCACAAACATGGCAGATGATGTCAACGAATAGATACTCAAATGAAGATAATGGTTCACAGTTGAATGCTTTTGCTCTGAAGCCATATAAAGTCTTATTCGGTACTCTAATGGTATTCTGAATAGTTAGAATAATGAGGAAATAAAATTTATATTGATTTATTTTTCACATGTAAGCATATTGCTCTCATGTAAAGAAAAAAAAATATTGAATGCAGGATTTTTTTTCCCTGGCAGTATTTTTACAACGTGATATTTTCTGTTTTAATGAAGAAAAGTACTTTGTGTGCTTCTACAAATGGCAGTATTGCTACAGAAAACCCCCAGAAAACAAAACAAAGAGTTTGCCTGGATTTCCCAAATTACCAGTTCGGCCCCTGTACTCTTAAATTTGATTTTCTGATCGATAATTCAGAGAATACTTTGACCATTTCAGGCAGAACTTGTGATAAATGGTCACCCTTACATGCAAAAATGACTCCTTAAAGTTGCTGTAATGTGCATTGTCAGTATCAAATCGTGTGACTTGACCACACCTATGAATGTTTAATTCTCTTCTCCGCTGTTCCCAAGAGTAGCCTGTGTATCTGTGTTTGTGTGGTTATCATCAATCTGCTCCTGTCCTGTCTGGATTTGTATTAGCAAAAATGAATGAGAGGCAAATGTCTGAACCTTACTACAGATTAGAATTCTTTTCTTACATTACAACGTAATAAAATGTATTCAGCAATTAGAAATAAGAAATCATATTCAGCATCAGGCAAACTGTTATTTATAATGTTGATAATTTCATAATAGATGCATCTGAATTCGCTTAAGTAGAATCAGCAGTGTTGAAGGTTATTATTATCAATCAATCAATCAATCAATCAAAATTTATTTATATAGCACATATTAAAACAACAGTGTTGACCATAGTGCTTCACAGTCAATAAAAACATGAGACAGTTAAAACAAACAATAAAAGAGGACAACAAACAATAGGTAACAACGCAACAAGCTAAAACAGCCAACTACACAGAATCAAAAGCCAAAGTAAAAAAATAAGTTTTAAGACGTAATTTAAAAGACTGGATAGACTCGGCAGTGCGAATATGAACGGGGAGGTTATTCCAGAGTCTGGGTGCCACGGATGCAAAGGCCCGGTCGCCTCTCGACTTCATTCGAGTCCTAGGTTGTGCTAGGAGCCTGTGGTTGGACGATCTAAGTGCTCTGTTGGGATTGTATGAATGGAGTAAATCAGAAAGATAACTGGGCGCTAAATTATTCAAAATATTAAAAGTGAACAAAGGAATTTTAAAATCTATACGATATTTAACAGGGAGCCAATGTAATTTGGCTAAAATTGGAGTTATGTGTTCATGAATTCTCGTACCTGTTAAAAGACGCGCAGCTGCATTTTGAATTAACTGGAGCCGGCAAAGAGAGGAGTGTTGGAGGCCCGAGTAGAGGGAGTTACAGTAGTCCAATCTGGATGTAATAAATGCGTGGATAAGCTTTTCAAGGTCCTTTAAAGGAAGGAACGGCTTTCTTTGGAAATCTGACGCAACTGGTAAAAGCTGTTTTTTACCACAGTGGACACCTGTTTCTCGAGTTTAAAAGAGCCATCCAGGAACACTCCGAGGTTTCTTACAGTGGACGAAAGATGGCTAGCGAGAGGGCCTAGGGCATCAGCTAACTGGTCTAGTGGAGTGTGACTACCAAAGACTATGATTTCGGTCTTATTCTCGTTCAATGTAAGAAAATTATGTGATAACCAAATTTTAACTTCATGCAAACAGTTGAACAGAGGTTGCAAAGAAGCAGTCTCATTGGATTTCAAAGGTAAATAAATCTGGATATCATCGGCATAACAGTGAAAGGAGATGTTGTATTTACTAAAAAATTATCCCAAGGGCAACATGTACAAAGAGAAAAGAGCAGGACCGAGCACGGACCCTTGAGGCACACCATAATAAATAGGGGCAGAAGCCGAGGAGTGTTGCCCAATAGCAACAGAGAACGACCTCTCTGAGAGATAGGATTTAAACCAAGATAAAACCGTACCTTTGAGACCAACAACATGTTCCTACTTAGTCTAGTCTTAAGTAATTCTGACCCAGGCTTTGTTTCATTGCTGGTTTTAAGTACTCCTTAGAAGTTGTCAGTCTCCAAACCTGATGTACACGTTCAGGTTGTCCATCTTTGAACCACACTTTAAGCTCCTTTGAAGGTTGAGATGTTTCATCTGTTCATATACAGTGACTGGCCATTTTATTAGTTACAACTGTGACCGGCCGAAAACTGAAAATGTAAAAGTTTGTTGGTTCTAGTTGAACTTGTTGTGTTTTTGGATTACATATTAAACATTTCTCCAATAAAGTGGATGGTAGTGTATTTTTATGAGCAATCATGTAAATGTTGGTAGTATTGTCACCATGTGTATATAATAATAATAAAATAAAAAAAGCAAAACTCTGATTTTGTTTCTCTCTCTACCTTTGTGCAGGTACTTTTCAGAGGCGGCTACTCAGGAGATGCTGGATGAGTGGAGACCACTCCTTTGTCCCTTTGATGTCACCATGCAACGAGCAATCAGCTACTTTGAGCTCTTTCTACCAACAACTCTGCCTCCAGATCTGCATCACAGGGGCTTCAAGTATGAAACCTCTTTTATTCTCTTACATGTACACTGCTATTCAAAGTTTGATGCGACATCAAAGAGAAAGTAATCAAAAATGAGCTATGATATTTAGCAGTATGTCTACACAGGCCTACACAGTCATGTGTTCCAGTGGCAGATTGTGTTACGTAATTCAACTTATTAAAAAAACGTCACCAGTTACGCTGGCAGTCCTTGTGTTGATAAGGAAAGATTTGCACTCTTCTTTCAACTTTAGCTGCTTGACTTTATGAAGAATCAGCCTTTGTATGTGAGGGGAGGAAAAAAGCTTTTCTTCTGAATAAAGAAGAGATGAATGGAAAGACAGAGTCAGCCTTCTGCAAAAGTAGAGGGTCCCGATACAGATGTCATGACTGCCACTCAGAACTGGCAGGCATAATGGAATAAGTGACTGTGATATGCAAGGGGCGTTTCCCATAGTGAGACATAGAAACAAGTGCTATAAAAGAGAAAAGAGGCACAGTTTTTTTTTCTATCCTAACCAACTGCAGTGAGACATATCGACTCTTTTTTAATACTCTGTATTTTTAATGCTTGTTTAAAAAGGATTTTTTTTTCAGTTCATTACTATATTAGCCATGTCCTGTCCTTGCACATTATTTTTATTATTATTATAATAAATGATAAATCTCATTGAGATTTAGAACTTTTTTTTAAGCAGATGTGTACAAAAACAAAAATTAATACGATAAAAGCGCACATTATAGATGCAAATGAAGAAAAACATGTTAAAGAGTAGTTTCAGTTAGGCAAACCTTTAAAATGTTTCAGTGAAATCAGAATCCAGTTTAATTAAAGAAGTGTAAAGATTTTTCACCAGCAGTAACCATTACTGACTATTATCCTGACTTTTAATTAACAATGTTTAAGAGTGCTGAGGAGATGCCATCTGTTCGTCTAAAGCAGGGCTGCCCAATCCCGGTCCTCGAGAGCTACCGTCCTGCAGCTTTTAGATGCATCCTTGTTCCCACACACCTGAATCAAATGAATGGCTTGTTATCAGGCCTTTGCCAAACATGATGGCATGCTGAAGAGGTAATCAAACCATTTGATTCAGCTGTGTTGGAGTAGGGATGCATCTAAAAGCTGCAGGACGGTAGCTCTCGAGGACCGGGATTGGGCAGCCCTGGTCTAAAGCGTGCTGCACTTCTACCAGGGCAATAAAATATCCTTGAACATACTATTAATGTTTTAATTTATATTAGGTAAATTTATCATTCATGCACAGCATAAGTTTGGGCAGCCTGAAGCAAGATAATAACGCTAATGAGCTTTACTAAAGCTTTAGCTTTAGCAAAGAAGTAAAACTTTGTTTTTGCATACACCAGCTATAACACCATCAAGATGTCAACCTTCTGTTTCATGGGTACTGAGTAATAATATTGTAACTAGTGGTGGGAGTGATCTCCTGAGGTTTGTGTGACAGCCACAGATAAAAGGATGATGATCCGCATGTTTAATTTGGCAAAGATTTTACACCAGACGCCCTTCCTGGTGCAATCCTCATCATTTATCCGGGCTTGGGAGCACTAGGAGTACTCCAGCACTAGGAGTACACAGATTTGTGGTGCTGGGTTTCATAAAAGGAAAAACGGAGTCCACTTAAGTTAGCTCCCTCTGAATTCAGATGTCAGTTGGTCAAGAGCTGAAAAACTGTCTGATACAACAGGGACAATGATCTAAAGAAGGCCTAAAAATCCACCAGGAACTCTTGTCAGAGCCACATATTAAAGCTTTTGGCCTTCACAGCCTCTTGACTTAAAAATATTTGAAACGGTGGGGTAGATCTCAAACTTGCTGTGTGCTTAAACTCTGACATCTTCAAAGAGGAGCAGTTACTAAGTGCAAACTCATGGGTGCTTCTAACTGCTACAATAATATTTTCGAACCAGTGGATTGAGAAATGGTTAATTCATTCTGTCTTTGCCATGGGGAGTTATGTTACTTTTGCTGTTTCCAACATTTGTGAATTGACATAAATGTATATTTTTAAACCTGTAATCAAATTTAATTTGAACAGCTGTGCAGTAGATTGACTGACCCAAACATGGAAATGAGTTTTAAATTATTAATGCTCACCAAATTACAAAGCTCTTTGTAGGACAGTTATAAATAATTCAAGATTATAGAGTTAGAAGATAAAACACTACCCTACATTGTTTTCTGCTTATAGTAAGGGATTCACATCATGTTTAACCAGTGTTCCTCTCCCTCTGCCTGAAGCATACTTTCATTGGTCGGTTAAATGTCACACGTGTGTTATGAACTTGAAAGATTTATTTCCTGATTTTGCTTTTCTGACAGGTTGTGGTTCGATGAGTTGGTCAGCTTATGGGTATCTGTGCAAAATCTTCCGAGCTGGGAAGTTGTAAGTGGATGAATGTATAATTTTTTTTTTCCATATGTACAACATTTTTATTTATTTTTTTTAACCTTTCTTATTTAACATGTCGTCATACGTCTTTGCAGCATCTGGTTAATCTCTTTGCCCGCTTGGCCAATGACAACATTGGCTACATTGACTGGGACCCTTATATTCCTAAGGTTTGTTGCTCCTTCCCACTGCACATTACACAACTTAGCACTTGCTTGTTTTTGAGGATTTTGGCACATGCTCCTATGTTCTCTGGGTTTGTATGTCATGTCTATTGCTGGTTATCAAGCAAACAAACTATCAGGTTTCTTTGTTGAGCTTGCTTTCCTTCTTGCATCATGTTTGCGTATTTCCCCGAAGTGATACCAGTATCTGTCACAGATAAACATTCAAAGAACTTGTCAATATCCAGGTAAACACACAAACAATATCCCTGCTAATTTTGTTTGTCACATTGCAGATTTTCACAAGAATTTTGAGGAGCTTGAATCTTCCTGTTGGGACCAGTCAGATGATTGTACCACGATACGTCACCAATGCCTACGACATCAGCCATGTGGTGCTTTGGGTGTCAGCCCTCCTGGTTAGTTTGTAGACCATAAATCATATTATGTTACAATATACCATATAATTTACTGCATTTACTGTACAGTTTGCAATTAGGCATATGGGATATTCTCAGTGATATTCACTGTACCAATTTCAGGGAGGACCCAGCAAGCAAGCTCAAGCTCAGCTCAGTGGCCTTTTCAACAGTATTACATCCTTCTTTCACCCGTCAAATCATGGCCGGTGGTTGGTGAGTCATTTCTTCGTACTTTTGGATGACTGGAACTAAACAAACCATAAATGTAGACTAGCTCATTATATCAACGGCTCAAACTAGCTTGTAAATGGAGAATATAAAAATATATAATATATTTTATATATAATATATATAAATAAACTACTGCTACAGTTAAAAACCTTTTAGTAATGAAATATTAAGAGTTGTGCTCTCAAATTGAGAAACTCTCCTTCGTTAGAACTTAGTTCAGCTTAGTTTAGTATAAATAGCAACAAAAAATAACCCCACAACATTTTGCTCGGCTCAGATTGGTACATGCAAATACACGACACCATGTTTTTATAACTGAAACCTTGTTACTACAAACTACCTGGTGGCACACATGGACCACTAAATACAGAAATCTGTCCCAGTAAACGACCTAAGCTTGCAGAACTTTTGTGTTTACATTCTGCCACACACTAACTTAAATTACTAGTTCAATTCAGAGTCTGCAAACTCCATACTTTTTGTATTTTTTTACCATTGATGGTAATGCAGGATAAGAAAAAATCCACGTTTTCAATACAGACAGTCTGAAAGTGTGTTGAACTGTTGATGGTTAAAAACAAATTAAGACATTCTTTAACTTCTTGTCTTAATAAGTGAGTTAAAGCTGTTGTATAACATCTATCATACTAAATCAAAAGAAATCTTGAGTCATGTTGTTTTGATTTCCTTCAGTGAGTGTGATTACATCACTCATCCAGCTTGGTCCAACTATAATTCCAGCGTCAAATTAACAGGGACAGGGGGAATAGTTGCATATCTTTTTCCAGGAAGCCCCCTGAATCTTTTTATGGATTATGTCAGACTCTAGTTCAGAAATAACAGCAGGACACGTGAATGAGATAGCTGTGATACTATTAAAGGTCACTGGCACCCGGGTCACATGCCTTTCTGTTTTGAGGATCCTGTCTTTAATCACGGCAGGTAGCAACATGTCCTGGTACACAAACCTTTGTTTTGTTTAGGGCATGAGTATGTGTATTTAAGGGTGCTGATTGCATAGATGTGAGATGTTGTTTTATTACACGTAAACACTGTTTTGCAATCAACTAAAAAAAGAGTAGCAGCGTGAATCAGCTGACGATCTGGTGGGATGGGAGACCGAGAGTTGAAAAGTTTGACAATCACATGACTGTACTTTGTTGTTGTTGTTGTTTTTGTGAAATTTCACTTATACTCTTCTGATTTTTATGGACCTGAGCTCATGTACAAACATATAAAAGTGTTTTAGTATTATATTGTATATAACATATAAGATGGAAAAATCATAATGGCAGCATTGCTGTGAGCCAAAAAGCTATCATGATCAATAAATCCTCAGCTGGTATGTTCATGATGTCATCTTCTAACAGCACCTTCTACCTTTCAATTTGTCCAGAGTACATGGAAGCCCCCCAGTGTCATCTCTTTGTCATGCATCTATCTTTCTCCCCCTCTGTTTGCATGCGCAGATGAAGCTCATGAAACTGCTCCAACGTCTCCCAGCCAGCGTGGTTCGGCGGCTTCACCGAGAGCGCTATAAAAAGCCCACATGGCTTACACCAATACCAGACAGTCACAAGCTGACAGAGGAGGATATCACAGACTTTGTGGAGAGTATGATGCAGCCAGTTCTGCTGGCCATGTTTAGCAAGACGGGCAGTCTCGATGCAGCCCAGGCCCTGCAGAACTTAGCGTTAATGAGGCCCGAGTTGGTCATCCCCCCTGTGCTAGAGAAGTAAGTTTGTACTGAAGTAGAGAATCCAAAACGAAAATTTGGCCCTGATTGTGCTTCAGAGTAATCTATTAAAAAAAATAGACTACATTTTGTGATGAAAACAAAAGACTGATTGTTCCCTCGCTTTGCCACAGAACATACCCTGCTTTAGAGACTCTAACAGAGCCCCACCAGCTGACTGCTACTCTGAGCTGCATGATTGGTGTGGCACGGAGCCTAGTGTCAGGTGGGCAGCGCTTTCCTGAGGGGCCCACTCACATGCTACCCCTGCTCATGAGGGCTCTGCCTGGCGTCGACCCAAATGACTTCAGCAAGTGCATGGTGGGCACCACTGATGTTCATCTCTGTTATTGCTGAACTTCCTAAAACTGACACAAACTTCATTCGTGTTCCTACAGATCACATTCCAGTTTATTGCTACGTTTGTGACTCTTGTGCCTTTGGTGGACTGTTCGTCTGCCCTGCATGAACGAACAGACTTGACAGAGGTGAATTTCTGTTTTGTTTTTTTTCTCCATCTTTCTGCATTTAAATCAAAAGTGTTACATCATCCTTACGTATGACTTCTGTTCCTTTTTTTTGGCACCTTTAAGGTGGAGAGAGAGTTGTGCTCAGCCTCAGCTGAATTCGAAGACTTTGTGCTTCAGTTCATGGACCGGTATGTGCAACATTAATACAAAACTGTCTACATTAAAGGAGAGAAACTGTTCAGCAGCAGTACAATTCTCCATTGTTGGGTCATAGTTCCCATTCGGTATTCTTGTAGTCAAAATTTAGTTTCATATCATGGCAGAGGAAGTTAAAATGAGTGTGGTAACAAATTAGAAAAATTATTTTCTTCTTTTCTTAACAAATAACTAGATATACTTACTCTTTATAACTGATTTATCTATATACACCAGGAGTATTTTCTATATTCAGTATCTATTTAAACATTTTTTTTCTTTTTTCTCATTTTCCCCTGCATAGATGCTTTGCCCTGATAGACAGCAGCACTCTGGAACAGACCCGAGAGGAAACAGAAACTGAGAAAATGACTCATCTGGAGAGCCTGGTAGAGCTCGGACTGTCTTCAACCTTTAGCACCATCCTCACACAGTGCTCCCTGGACATCTTCAAGGTTAAGACTCAGTCCCGTCTTTTCATGCTGTTACTTGTACATAAACAGTACTATAGAAAAGTCTAATATTGAACAAAATGCTTTCTAAATAATGACGTGAGTGTGAGATGTCTGAGAGCATGTTTTGGGTCATTGTCAAGTTGGATAATGGATTTTGGGGCATTGTTTGGTGAATAAGAATTCAGTCATTTATAGTGAATTGAGGTTTGCGTTTACCTCAACTGCAAGAAGGCAACAAGTATTTGTTTTAAAAGCATATTTATATTTGATTTAAAACTATGATTGATCAAATTTCTGGAAGAAAGATGCCCCTATATCTCCTATTAAAGTTGATGCATTATACTCAGCCCATCCTATAATTATTTCAAACTAAATACCTTCTCTGATTTGAGTTCAGAGGCATCCTTTGTTTGTTTTGTTTTTCTTAGTTTTTAATTGAGCTTTTATTGTGAAGCATTTACAAGCTTACCACGTACAACAACATCTGGATGGGAAGGATGACATAGTGACGAGGATCTGAATGAATGAATTAAGCAGCCTTATTTTGTCAGTTTGGCCCACTTAAATGTACCTGGCATGTTATTTGGAAATATCTAAGTATATAACAAAATATAGCAATGCAAGTTTGTCTTGCTTTAAACCAACACATTTTTATCCAGGGGCTTCTTTTTATGCTCCTTAGAAGGTAAGCTGAGGGCCAGCTGTCATATGTTATAGTTAACTACACCCTAGACATCATCTGAGAGGTGGCTGATATCTGACTTATTAACTGATTCTTGCTATTAAACAATGACAGTGACTGATGTTAGTGGGCAATAGCAAATCTTTGAAGCTTTGCTCAGGGCTGAATCTTCAAAGACGGTTTAATTATGGCTTTAAGTTTCGTTACTTTCATTTTCCTCAAAGGTGAGGGGAAGAAAAAAAAATCATCATTCAGCTAATGGAGGCATTGTTGTTTAGAACATTGATATCTGCCCCAGAAATTCACTATTGGTGCATCTCTGCTTCTAATTGACTGTTTTGGTATCTTTTATTATTAATGAAAATATGTTACGTGTTTTTACAGTATTTATACATATGAACACATTTGTCACTTTGTTTTAATAGGTGGCTCTAGAAAAGGTGTTCAACTTTGCAACCACGAACATCTTTGAGACTCGTGTAGCCGGCAGAATGGTTGCTGACATGTGTAGAGCTGCAGCTAAGGTAAATATCATTCACTCAAACTCCTCGTGGAGCTCCTTAATTTATGTTTCATTTTCATTCTGCTTCTGTTTTCAGTGTCACCCTGCAGAGTCACTCAAGGTGTTTGTACCACACTGCTGCAATGCAATAAATCAAATTGCTGTCAGTAAGTAATGCTCACACAGGAATAGCCATATGTAGTTGATATTTCCAAATACCTGAATCTGGTTTTCCCTCCCTGAATTGATATTATTTACCTGATGCACCCCCCCTTTTTTTTTTTTTTTTTTTTTTTTTTTTTGAACAGATGAGGAAGTGTTGAATGAAGAGGAGCTTGACAAGGAATTTCTGTGGAATCTCCAGCTGCTCTCTGAGGTGAATTGACTTCTTTATAATTCCAGTTAACTTATCTGTTTGCCAATTCCTTACTTAAATAATTCTTTGCCTTAACATTTATTTTACCTTCTTGCTGTTTGCACCTGCAGGTGTCTCGTGTGGATGGCGATAAGATCCTGCCCTATCGCTCTGAGCTGGTTCAGATTTTGCAGTTGACACTCCACCTCAAGTGTAAACAGGGCTACACTCTGGCTTGCAACCTCCTGCACCACATTCTTCGCTCAACAGCCCTCATCTACCCCACAGAGTACTGCAGTGTGCCAGGAGGTTTCCATCAACCAACTGGTGACTACCTACCCATTAAGGTACAAATACCAAATATGCTTTATATATAATACACATTAGTCTTTTTGTCAAGTGCATTTACTGTCAGAAACTGGCTTCAAAGACTACTACTATACTCAACCATTGAGTCAATGTCAAAATCAGGCACTAGCAATTAGAGACATTTGTCCTTTAACCAGATAAGTCTTAGTGAAGCAATGACCTGGTTTGATTAATTGTCTACTACTTTGTTTAGTCCTTTGATCCTATTAAGTCTCTTCCTCTGTAGAGGCAGGGGTAGTAGATCGTTTGGCTGGATTAGTGTCTTGGACCATAGAGGAAATAAAATGACTCTTATGTGGTTACCAAGTTAAGAGCAGTTGTCAAGTGAAATGTGCTGTGTGCATCTGTTTTAACCAGTAATAAAGAAATCACATACTGATGTCAGCTTTTCTGTTTATCCACTAAACACACAATTAGGGATATCAGTTTTTGGGTCAGTCAGTCTTCTAAAGAATGATTAGATGTTGTTTTTTTTTTTGTTTTTTTTTAACTATTAGTAGTGAACATCCAAGAAATAAAAGAAGATTTAATGTATGTAAATTAAAGTTTTTTTTTCTTGAAAAATTAATTTTTTTTGTCTTTAGACCAAAGTTGCATTTGCAAATAGCACCTTAAGTTGTTGTAGCTACACATGGCCCAAACCAGAATAGAAAATATGAAATTCCTGTGATTTATCTTTCTTAATATAATGATGGTAGTGTATGTATATATGTCTCTATGTACCTTATGTCCTCCTTTACAGGTGTACCAATCTCACATGACCATCATCACATATAGAGCAAATATTAAATTCGATATTTTGACTTTTTCATGTTCATCATTCCCCCGCTGATGCATGTTAACCTTACGTAACTTAAATGTCATCAATATTTGTATCTGCAGCAGAATTTTCTTGATAAAGCACCGCAGGGCCATAGGGTGGGTTTTTGTTAGATTAAATAATAACTTGTTTGATGTTAATGTCGTGCAGGACTGGGGTCGACCTGGGGACTTGTGGAATTTGGAAATCCAGTGGCATGTACCCAGTGTTGAGGAGATCTCGTTAGCGTTTTATTTACTGGACCTTATTCTTCAGCCTGAACTTCAGCGCCTTAAGAGATTTGCAGAAGGCGAACAGGACATGAGCAGGTAAGGAACTGCTCTGCTGCCAGAGGTCACTAGCTGTAAACTGCATTTTTTTTTTTTTGTTTATTTTGGTGGATTCTGTTTGTGATAGATTTGTGTTTGTTAATTTGTACTTTCAGAGATGATGTCCTACAGAGCCTCACCATTGTTCAGCACTGTCTCCTAGGAGCCGGGGGTCTGATGCCTCCACTGAAAGGAGAGCCTATCCCTGAGCTGTAATTGCTTTGATATGATCAAGAAAACCAGATAAACACATCAGTGATAGTCAATAAAATACAGGGGATACAGGGATCAGAGAAATCCTCACTTTATCTGCTTAATTTTAAATGTTAAACAGTTCTGTTTTTTTGTTTTTTTTCTCCCAGGGTTCATAGCATGGTGAATCTAGATGAGACCACCCTCTATACAGGAATGGAGTATGGTGTGTTAATCTCTTCTTAAGACCTATCGGAAGAAGTTTTTTTCGTCTCACATTAGATATAAATTAAAGGGTTTGTTGAAATATAAACTTACACTGTATTATTATCTCGACCCACAGATAAGTCCAGAGAGAACTACAGAGATGCTATCTGTAGTGTGATGAAACAGCTGCTACGTACGTTTTCACCCACTTATACCCCCTCGTAGGCTTGTGATCCCTCTTTATTCTACAGCGACATCCATAACTTCACTGTTCCACCATCTGACTTCTGTTTTGTCTTCCTGCAGAATATATCCTGGAGCACTCAGAGGATGACACAAAGTCTCTTTTCTCCATCATCAAGGTGGGCAGCCAGTAAAGTAACAGCCAAAATAGAAAATACTTGCATTATATCTGTTTGGAAAGCCACAGTGCAGCATGTCTGAGTTGTTAGGTGTGGGATAATGTGTGGGCATCGACTATCATGGTTCCTGTCTCGCCGAACACAAATCAGTATTTTTGTCTGTGACGTTTTAGATTATCAGCGACCTTTTACACTTCAAAGGTTCTCACAAGCACGAGTTTGACTCCCGCTGGAAGAGTTTCAACCTTGTGAAGAAATCAATGGAGAACAGAGTAAGACTGCTCTTGTATATTTGTACTGCTGTTATCCTGGAAGAAGTCATAAAAAAAAAAAGCACATTTTCAAAAGTTACAGAAGATGCACTAGTGACTGTAGTGACCTCACCCTTTGCATTTACAGCTTCATGGCAGAAAGCAACACATCAGAGCTCTTTTAATAGACAGGGTCATGCTTCAGCATGAAGTAAGTCATTCATAGAGTAACGGCATTGTAGGTTAGCTTTGGCGTTTTTGCATTTCTGACTTTGATTTTGTCCTTATCAGCTGCGAAAGCTGACGGTGGAAGGATGTCAGTACAGGAGCATTCACCAGGAACTGATGAGAGATCTGTTGAGGCTTTCCACAAGCACCTACAGTCAAGTGAGTTCTGCACGGCACCCTTCAGGAAAAGCATAGTTTACATTTTGTTAATACATTGCCAGTGTGATTTACTAGCTTACTAAGATTTGAGTAGTGTTTTGTAAATGATTAATAATTGAGACTTGTTGCCTTCCAGGTACGCAGCAAAGCTCAGAATGTGTTGTTCACTGCACTGGGAACCTACAATTTCTGCTGCAGAGACCTCATCCCCCATGTCCTCGAGTTTCTCAACCCAGACAACAGCGCTGTTACTCAGCAGCAATTCAAAGTATGGCAGTCAGCTTTGCACTAAAAATTCTTGAACAGTTATTTATATTTGTAGATTTATTTTAATACTGTATCTGTATTTCTCCAGGGTGCCTTGTACTGTCTTCTGGGGAATCACAGCGGCGTGTGCCTGGCCAATCTGCATGATTGGGAGTGTATTGCTCTGACGTGGCCTGCCATCGTACGGTCTGGCCTCAGCTCAGCCATGTCTCTGGAGAAGCCCTCAATTGTGCGGCTCTTTGACGATCTTGCAGACAAAATCCATCGGCAGTATGAGACCATCGGCATTGACTTCTCTGTGAGTTGAGTGTTAAGAATGCTTTCAAAAGTGAATCATGAAATGAGGTATTTGCCTTCATATAGTGGTAAAAGCACAATAGCTCAAAAGTTCCCATCTTGAACACAGATCAGATCTTTTACAAAAATGTGTTATATTTATGTTTGGGAAAAAATGCAAAAGGTTAGAGTTATATGATTAACATAGGCTTAAAGTGCTGACTCTTAGCTTTTAGTTGGAAAACTGACCAAACCATTGAGGAATTCCATCCATTTTAAACACACTTTCATATTTTCAGAGCTCAAACTTAATTGGGCAAATTAACATACTGATGACATTTTTACATTTTTGTCAAGAATCTTCGTGGGCAGTGACTTCCTGATATGTGACACAAGGGCCCCACTAAAAAAAGAGGCTCTTCTTCCTTTTTATGCTTTGCCAGGCCTTTCACTTCATTTTCAGTGCAGCATGTGAAATGCACTTCAGTTGCGCTGAGATCAGGTGACTGACTCGAATGTTACAGAACATGCCACGTCCTTACCTTTAAAAGTCCTAAGTTGCTTTTGCAGCATGCTTTGGATCTATTTGCACTGTAAGGCACTGTCCAATCAACTTTGCTCCATTTGGCTGAATCTAAGCACAATGTATATATCTCAGTCTGTTTCTGTCTTTTTTCACATAATTATTAATTGGAAGTTATACATATCGTGCCCTTCCCATGATGAGCTATTCCAAGTCTTCTCAATACAGTCTTGTTATTATAGTTCCGGTTGAGCTTAGGTTTCTCTTTTCAAAGAATGCTGTTCCAGAGCTGGTCTAGCCTTTTTAAGCTGTTTCTAATCTATCTAATCTGCCCTTTGTGTTCTTGAAACTGATTGCTCCATGTGAGAAGAAAGAACCTTTCAATTTGCTCTAATGAAGTCTGGATTCTTGGACTGTATATCCTGACAAGAATTTTCTTTATCATGGGAATAATCTGGCAGACATCAAAAACAATGATGATCTGTGGTCATCTGAGTCTTTTTACGTGTACTGGTTCCCACTTATGTATCTGGTGGATTTGTTTTGTATTTAATGTAGCATGGTGCACTTGAATTTGGCTATACGTTTTGGGTTCACAGCAACAATTTTCCAATGCAGATGCCAGTCATAGCCTCAGAACTTTTCATAAAACTTTTAACTGAATTGTTCAATCCCATGTAATTCCTCAACAGTTACTGGTTCAACCCCATCAGAAGCTGCACTTTAAGCCCTTTTTAATGACACAATAACTTTAACATGGTTTGGTAGTCGAAGGAATTAGAAGTTTTAATTTAACAAACAGTAAAAGACACTGAAAGTTTCATGATGAGGTCTAATTGAACTAGATCAGAAGGTCTCCAAAAGTTGATTCTGTTCATCTGGACGTAGCGTTTTGCGGGAGAATCGTTTCGTCACTCATCCAAGATCAGATCAGAAGGCAAAACTCTGAAATAAACGCACATGTTGAATTTGTCCATGCATTGGAGGAGTTTTGAACTACACTGACCTTACAAAGGTCTCACTTAAATTTAAAAGCTTGTCTGGTAAAACAATTGTGATAATAATTAATTACTTACTGTTTGTCGTCATTATGAGGCTGACTCCAACACAGTCATTATGCATACCAAAGACAAGAGCTTTTATCTGCTGTTAGTCTGAGTTTACGGATTACTCCCTCCTTATGGGGAGTAATCCGTAAACGTGTCCTTTACACGTTCGGACAAAATATTTTTATAATTATAATTATATATAAATTGTGTTTTATCCTTTTCCATGCTGTTAGATCCCCGGTGAGTGCTGTGATGTGGCTAAACAGATTATGACTACTGGGAATCCTTTACCTAAGGAAGATGTTCCCTCTGAGGAAGAAGTAGCACAAGGTCTAAAGAGACAGGAGCTCAAGAACTCCGAGTCTGTCGGGTAAGTTTTACATCAACAAAAAGATGAAGATGACCATACCAACATCCTTGCAGTTGAACACGTGAGCAGCAACATAAACTTCTGAACACTGGTGTAACCTTTCTATTAAAATGCTGTTTTAATCTGCATTCACCCTTACTGTAAGCATCATAGGTTCGACAACAAAATGCATGTAAATAATTACATTCTACATTTTTGTAGGAGATACAAGCAGCTCATTGGCGATCTTCTGGACTCTCTCAGCAACGGGAACTCGTGGGTTTTTTTTAATGCACATACCATATATTTGTGCCAGTGTTTACTTATGACAGCCTCTCACTGTAGTTTTGTTTCTCATTCCAGACCTTGGAAGTTTGAACACATTGCAATAGGCTTCCTTTCTTTGCTACTGAGAGATGACCACCAACTCCCTCCAGCTGCTGTTTTGTTCTTTGTGAAAAGCCTCAACCATGAATCTCTCTATGTCCGTAAGGTGCGGCATACACGCGTAGGAACAGAGCTGTGATTTCTTTTCTTTTCCCAGCAGCATATAGATGTAGTACAGCCATTGCTATAAGGAGTTTGCTTGAAGTGTCACATTTTGTCCTTTAGGTGGCGATATCAGCTGTGGCTGGCATCATGAAACAAATAAAGAGGGCGCATAAGAAAGTCCCTGTGAGCCCCTTGGAGCTCTGTAAGCATATGTTTTTGTTTATCCCCCACTACTGTTTTTGTGTATTCTTACTGTTTCTAAAGGTCATCTCAAAATCTGGATTTTATCTTTGATAGGTGGCTTGAAACAGCTTAGTGGCACTGTAGCAGGGGATCGCACAGACAACCAGTGGCTTCAGTATAACAGCAGTACCCTTCCACGCACACATGTGGACTGGGATCAGTGTGTGTTTGTGGAGAAAACCCATTGGGGATACTACTGCTGGCCAAGGTTATGATTTTATAATGCCTGCATTTCTTTGTGTTTTCCTTATGTGACTCTTTAGCTTTCATTCATTCATTTCTTTTGCTATCTGCTGCTTTAGCAAGAGATTCTCTTCCACACTTCTTCTTTTCTAACTTTGTAATTGTTCTCCAGAAACCTGATGATGTATGCGCCACAGGAGGAGCAGCCCACGCAAAACCTGGCCAGAGAGGAAATGACAGAGGTGCATACAAACAAGCCTGGGAAAAATATAACACACACGGTGGTGTGAAATCATGGTAACTGCAAGTGCAAAACTTTTATTTTCCGCTCTTCTTGACAGTGGGAACAGATCATCTTTGACCATTTCTCAGACCCAGTGTTCATTAACCAGTTCATTGAGTTTCTCTCACTTGAAGACCGTAAGGGCAAAGACAAGTTCAGCCCACGCAGATTCTGCTTGTTTAAGGTGAGGTAGTAGATTCAAAACCAAGGGGAAAAAACAGCTGAAGTGAATAAATTCAACTAATTTGCCTTCTCTTTTTCGCCTAGGGATTGTTCCGTAATTTTTCCGATGACTTTTTGCCTCTGTTTCGGCCACATATGGAACGTCTAGTGGCAGACTCCCACGAGAGCAAGCAGCGTTGTGTTGCGGAGATCATCTCTGGACTGATCAGAGGCAGCAAGCACTGGAGCTTCTCAAAGGTACAGCTCCAAAACAAGATGATCCTCATCATTCAGGTCTACAGACTTTCTGTATTTATCAAGCTATAACTTTGGGGAAATCCACATGTGGAGATTTTTTTGTTATTGGCATTAAACTACGTGTGGAGGCCATTTAAGTGATCGCACCACCACCACTCTTATTGTGGTTGTTTAGGTTAGTTATACTGTGTTAACATTGTCCTTGGTCATTCCATTTCTTCAACAGGTCGAGAGCCTTTGGGAGCTGTTGTGCCCATTGCTCCGCACTGCCCTGTCAAACATCACAGTAGAAACGTATGCAGACTGGGGTACATGCATCGCTACAGCCTGTGTAAGCCTTGTGTTCATTATTTTCTATCCTTCCACCTCCGTCAGTCATTGTACCATCCAAGTGATTGTTGTTTCTCACGCTGACAGGAGAGCAGAGATCCACGCAAGCTTCACTGGTTGTTTGAGATGCTAATGGAGTCCCCAGTCAATGGAGAGGGAGGCTCTTTTGTCGATGCCTGGTGAGTAAAAAGTTACATCTTTGAGGAGATGCTGATGCTGTTGTCGGTGGGACTTAACAATCTGACACTTGTAATGGTTTTTCTTTTCAGTCGTCTATACGTGCTCCAGGGTGGTCTAGCTCAGCAGGAGTGGAGGGTACCTGAGCTACTCCACAGGTTGCTGCAATACCTGGAGCCCAAGCTCACCCAGGTTTACAAGAATGTACGCGAGCGCATTGGCAGGTGAGACGCTTTTCGCACCCAGATTAAGCTTAAATGTGTCATCAAGTTATTATAAATTCGTTTGTATATCGTTTTTCTTTCATCCTCCCTCTCTACTTTTCTATCCTTCCAGCGTGCTCACGTATATCTTCATGATTGATGTCAACTTGCCATACACTCAGCCCACCACCTCCCCACGCATCTCAGACTTCACGGAGAGAATTCTGTTGCGGCTGAAACCTTTAAATGAGGGCGATGAGGAAATCCAGAACCACGTGATTGAGGAGAATGAGGTGGGAGTGCAGGATGAGAGGACTCAAGCAATCAAGTTACTCAAAACAGGTGGGTGGTTGATCTGTTGTCACTAACCAAATCAGTTTCTTTGTGAGACACACTCGACTGTGGCATTTATGAAATGATTCGTCCTGTGAATTTCTGCAGTGCTAAAGTGGCTGATTGCGAGTGCTGGTCGCTCCTTCTCCACTGCTGTTTCAGAACAACTGCAGCTGCTTCCCCTGCTCTTCAAGGTGAAATACTCACATTCAGTCTTAGCTTAGCTACCTTCGTCACTACCACCTTCAAGTTTTCTTTTTGTTGTGTTGTATACACTATAACATTTAACCCGTTGCTGTCGTGTTTCAGATTGCGCCGGTTGAAAATGATGACAGTTATGATGAATTAAAGAGGGATGCAAAGACCTGCCTGTCTCTGATGTCTCAGGGACTCCTCTACACAGAGCAAATCCCCATGGTCCTCAGTGTCCTACAGGAGGTAGGTCACCTGGCCGATGTGGCTGTCGCTCAGCTTTTTACCTGCATCACATAACACTGGGGTTTTCACTGATTATCACTGATCATAAAAGAAAGGTTCAGTGGGAAAGACAAAAGAATCAAAGGCATCTGATTATACTTAAATTTCTTTGACATTATGTAATCCTTTATCTGTCCATGCCTGGTATACTGTATTCATCATTGTTCCAATAAAAGGATTGCAAAGACAAACATGCTTATTGTGTACACCTGAAGTATGTTGCTGATGTGAGGCTGGCTCTGTTGCTGTGTGTTACAGATTGCTGGCAGCAGCTCCTGGCACGCTCGCTACACAGTGCTCACATACCTCCAGATAATGGTTTTTTACAACCTGTTCACATTCATGAGTGACCAGAAGGCAGTGAATGATGTGCGGGCGCTGGTGATAAAGCTGCTGGAGGACGAGCAGCTTGAGGTAACTTGAAATGTAAAGATGAATGCAGAAACATGTACCTGGAGTGGCATGAGCAGGAGCTGGAACCTAGCTTGAAGATAAAGAAACATGTGACTCTCGGATTATGTAACACTCGCCAAGCAACTGGCCACTATGTGCTTGTTTATGCTAGCAGGCACTCGCACTGTCTTTCAGCTTCACTGTAGTGATTCAGCGCGCTCCTCGTGGCTCTCTACTCTCTTCCCCCTTCCAGTCCTTTAGCTGTTGCCATGGAAACCACAGGCTGCAGTAATCTGTTGCTATGGAGATAACGTTTCGGATTGAACGAGAGTGAAAGGGAGAAGGATGGAGTAGAGACAAAGAAGAAGTGGGGGATGGAATTTTTGTTTGGCCACTTAAAGTCCCCTGAGCCTAATTTATCGGCCTTAGTGATGCAATACGTTTGTCTTGTTGTATTTAAAGATGCCTGTCCACTGAAAAACACCGGTCTAAGACTGAGAACTCCATTGAGAATAGAGCTAAAACGACATGCTACGAAGCATTTGGCTCCCATTATAGAAAAGCACTGAGTCCCCAGCTGGCTGTTTAAGTCCAGGTAGCCGGTGTATTTCCTAATGGGCCACCCTGCTTCTGACCCCGATACTGCAGCTATGGCATGCCTGGTACCGTACAGTAGTCATCGAGGTGCCAGAGCTCATGTGTCAGTACATAAATGTACTTATGCTGTGCCAACATCGTTTTGGGTGGAAATATGAATTTGAACCAGTGTTGTTTGAATATGAAATTCTTAAAAAGCATTCATTCTTTGATGGAGTCACATGCCTCTGGGAGCACCAGTAATGATTAACACACAGGGGTCCAGGCATTATCATAATTGGATGATGAGTCTTAAGCCTTTTAAATGCATCAGTCGGTGGCCAGTTACCAGATGCAATCCTAACCCATTACCTATGAGCAAACGTCAGCTTTTTAATCTGTTACCTCAGTTGGATTGTTTTGTGTCTTGTAATTGGTGTTATGTCCATCTCATTTTCGGCCTTTGTTTTCTAGGTAAGAGAAATGGCCGCCACTACACTCAGTGGCTTCCTTCAGTGCAATTTCCTGTCCATGGATGCCCCAATGCAGGCACATTTTGAGGCTCTCTGCAAGACTCGCTTGCCTAAGAAGAGGAAGAGAGATCTTGGCTCTATAGTGGACACCATCCCATCGGCTGGTAAGGAACTTGCTTGAGTTACCTACCAACCAAAGATTGTGTGGGTTTTTTCCAGTGTCATTTGAATTTGAATGGAATTGCTACTCTTGTGTGTTTGCAGACCTGGTGCGCCGCCATGCTGGTGTTCTCGGGTTGAGCGCTTGCATTCTTTCTAGCCCATATGACGTCCCCACCTGGATGCCCCAGCTGCTGATGGACCTGAGTGCTCACCTCAATGACACACAACCCATTGAAGTATGTGTGGTCAGCGATTAATCGCCATTTATTATGGCATATCCAAAAGCTAACCATCACTTCTGTGGCGTCTCCTTTTAGATGACTGTAAAGAAAACCCTGTCAAACTTCCGACGGACACACCACGACAACTGGCAGCAGCATAAGCAGCAGTTCACAGATGACCAGCTGCTCGTCCTCACTGACCTGCTGGTCTCTCCCTGTTATTATGCCTAAAACCTGGTAAAGAATTATTTTACACTGTTGCCAAGTCATTACTGTCCCTGACTGTATTGTCTTCATTTTAACTAACTTTTTACATTTAATCTTTTTTTGTGTTTCATTGGAAACAGTTTGGAACAGCTCCAGTCTGTGCAGACATCAGCCTACATTGGGGAGAGGACCTGAGTGATTGACTGAGATAATACACAACATCCCAGCAGCATCAGATGAAGAGTGGCACTCAGAAGGATTAAAATGTTGTGTATTTATGTATTTAGCTCATTTGCATTTCTACTATACTTAATATTTAAGGATCCATCATAGCAGGGATGAATGGCCTGCAGTTTGTAACATTACTGTACAGATTTTTTGTTTTCTTTTTCTTTTGTGGTTTGCGTGCATGTCCACGTATGTGTGCGCGCGTGTGTGTGTGTGTGAAGGTTGATGGATGCTTGAAGACATCAGCCGGTGTCCCACACATTTCTCAGGATTATATCCCAAGTATCAGCTCTGAGCCAACACATTGTCCAGTGTAGGACATACTCTATCTTCCAGCAGTGAAGTGTTTGGTGCAAGCCAGAGAGAACTGAACAATGGTCTCTTTAGTTTAGACTTACAACTTGCAACACACAATGTTTGTGTGGTTGTTTGATCTATATGTGGTTATATGCATCGTGTATGTGTATATCATGGTATAGCAAATATGCACAAACATTTATTTATTTACCTTTTTTTTTTTTTTTTTTTTTTTGAAGTGCTAAGTTTTCATTATTGTATTTTTTCTTTTCATAGAGAGTATATCTGAAATTAAGTAGATGGCTGAGCTGTGGGCAGCGGAGCCTGTTGTCAACTACTCCTGCAAAGATAGGGAGAGCACAAACTCCCCGCTGCTGTGCTGTGTGGATTGGAGCACAGTGAGATCACTCTTTGACGTGTCTCTGTGCACGAAAAAGAAAAACTGCCTGTCTATAATTATAACCCTTTCCTTTTTATCACAGGTACTATTTACTTTTTAACATAAAGTAATGACTTTGGTTTGCAGTATGGTTTCCCCTGATGACTTAAAATCAGCATTGAAGCCTTTAGTACCTCACTAACTAGAGTAGTGCCAAAACTGCAGTGAGTTTTCTTTCCCTTCTGTTTTTTTTTCTTTTTTCTTCTTGCTTTTTTTTTTTTAGATATACTGTTTGCTTAATTAAAGACAATAAAATGAAAAAATGTTTTTAACAAAAATCTGCATATGAGCGTTTTCTTTTTTGTCACATTTTTATTGGGATATTATATCAGATACTGGACCAAAATTAAAAAAAAAAAAAAAAAAAAATCAAAGTGTGCAGCATTAGCTTCAGTGTTGATATTTTTAGAACTAGTTTGTTCCAACATGCAGAACACTTGATCCCTGCTCACAGTGTTTCAGCTCTTTACAGAGGGGTTTGTGGCCCTGCTTGAAGTATTGTCCGTGAAAAGCGGGAAAAATAATAATTAATGCTCATATTTTTATTTGTCATATTGATCATGCTGAATGACACCTTTAAAAATTATATACATTTTTGTAATAAATTTTAAAAATTTAAACAGTTTTTGTTGAAATCAGTCTAAATAGATACAAGATAAATAGTAGTTAATAGTTATTTATATGTGTATATTTTTTTTTTGTTTTTTCACGTCCTTGGCAGAGACTGTTTAAATAGGGAGGCGCCATTTTTCGCATAAACTATAATACGTTACCATGGTGAAAGCAAAAAAAAAAATAAAATAAAATAAATTGCTGCGGTAATATATTTGACGTGTCGGATAATGGCGCTTCTGTCAAATTTCAAATGTTTGAAATAAATCCCGCAAATTCTCCTTTCTAACTCCGCCAGCTGATTCCCAGTGAGGGAAGCGTTTCTATGGACGGACTACTTGAATGCAGTGGTTATGCTCATGCCCGGATACGTAGACGGTGACTTCATACTCATTTTTCAGTGCACGTCCAGTGGCCGTCGCTTCTCTATTTGAATGGATTTATAAGCTGCCATCTACGTGTTCGCGCTGATTTACACAGACATGTAAGGAAACGTGAAGATTATCGATTCTTTCCGACGGACTGTTGCGTTAAGGTGAGCTGCTAAAATACATTTTTCCTTCTTTGTTTCCGAAGCAGCGGTGCGTTCACTATCGCACTGCCTTAAAAATGATGAAGATGGGCTGTATGAAATAATGAGGATCGCACGATCTAGTACAGGTAGTGTGCTATATTTTCTAAGCAATAGTGAATCCTGGATTGTGCAGCCCGTTAAAGCCTTAAAACCAACATTCGTTTTGATATTCAGAGATTTTTCTTTCTTTCTTTTTTATTAAGCAGACGCTGCTGTGTGTGTGAGAGAGAGAGAGTTAAAGGGGGATGATGGGGAGGTAAGGTAATTGGCCAAATGCAGTGGTGCATAGCCTATTATACCCGTGTCTAACGTTTCTGATCAAATTGTAAGTTATCCATCCATTTCTCCTCATTATCATTATAACTGTATTGAAGACCAGCCCATAGAGCTGATTGTATTTATATTCTTTGTCGTTTTCTACCAAGGTGGCAGCAATGGTGGAAGCATGTGCTCCGTCCTCTTAGAGGAATAATACTGAAATTGATGAATGTGGAGTCGCTCTAAATCATCAGAGTACAATGAACACCACTCTTACACCCTCGGACCTGGTGGATGTGCCAAGACTGCAGACCTTCAATGGCACCCTGGGTAACCAGACCCCCTCGGGCTGGGCCGTGATCCACACTGCTACCTTGACTTTTTGTTCCCTCCTCCTCATCTTTATCTTCTTCCTGGGCTCTTATGGGAATCTTGTGGTGTTCCTGTCTTTTTTCGACCCGGCGTTTCGCAAGTTCCGCACCAACTTTGACTTCATGATCCTCAACCTGTCCTTCTGTGACTTGTTCATTTGTTGCGTGACCGCTCCCATGTTTGCGCTGGTGCTCTTCCTGGATGCAGGCGGAGGGGATGGCGTGTCAAAGAGTTTCTGCTTCGCCTTCCACTTGACCAGTTCGGGTTTCATCATCATGTCCCTGGAGACGGTGGCTGTCATTGCTTTGCACAGACTCCGCATGGTTTTGGGACAGCAGCCCAACCGCACTGCTTCCTTCCCCTGCACGCTGGCCCTGACCGCCTTGCTGTGGACATCCAGCTTCACATTGGCTGCTCTCCTCACCATGCGTGCATATCCACGCAAAGATGGACCCTGCTTGCCCCACTTTGGCCTGGGGAGTGGGCAGGCCAGGGTTGTGTTGTACGTCTACCTGGCAGTTTTTGCCTTTTGTGTTGCTGTGGTGTCTGTGTCGTATCTGATGATTGCTCAGACCCTGAGGAAGAACGCACAAGTAAGGAAATGCCCAGTCATCACTGTAGATGCCACCTGCCCTCCACCCCCACCACCTCTCATTGCAGCAGGCTTTGAAAGCATGCAGTGTGCCGTTCAAGGCCCCTCTCTGTACCGTAACCAGACTTACAACAAACTGCAGAATGTACAAACGCACGCCTATACCAACAGGACAAACCAGCCGGTGGTTCCAGGGGCCGCCCAAGGAGCCACCTGCTGTCAGCTGGTCTCCACAGTCAACTTAGCCACAGCCAAAGACTCCAAGGCAGTTGTCACCTGTGTAGTTATAGTATTCTCTGTGTTACTCTGTTGTCTGCCGATGGGAGTTTCACTGGCACAGGATGTTTTGTCACCAGAAAGCAGCTTTGCACATTACCAGTTCGAACTGTGTGGCTTTGTGCTCATTTTTCTCAAATCAGGCATCAATCCATTTGTGTACTCGCGCAACAGTGCAGGCCTCCGCCGCCGCGTACTGTGCTGCATTCAGTGGGCCGCACTTGGATTTCTGTGCTGCAAGCAAAAGACACGCCTGCACGCAATGGGGAAGGGGAGCCTGGAAGTCAATCGCAATAAATCCTCCCATCACGAGACCAACTCGGCCTACGTGCTGTCACCTAAGCCACAGAAGAGGCTGGTAGACCAGGCTTGTGGACCCAGTCATTCCCGGGATTGCGCTGGCAGTCCCAGGGCGACAGGTACACGCAAACCTCGCCTCCCGAGCACCTCTACACCCATCAACACCCGGATTGAGCCGTACTACAGTATATACAACAGCAGTCCCTCAGCAGGGCCCAGCTCCCCCACCAGCCTACAGCCTATCAGCTCTCAGACATTTGCCTTTGCCAAGTCCTATGTAGCCATGCACTACCACACTCACCAAGATGCTCTGCAGGACTTTGAAAGCACCTCAGTGCACCAGATTCCCGTGCCCTCGGTATAGTCAAAGAACAGAAAGCTTTGGACAATCTCTCCATGACGTTAAATCCAATGTGAATCAAAGGAGGAACGTGTAAACAGGCTATTTTTATGTCTTTGGACTCAGTATTAACATTTTGTTCTCTCCTACAGTAGAAAGATGTTGCGATTTTTGTGACTGGAGAAATGACAAGAACCAGAATTACAGTATAAACTTTGCCTTTGAAACTGAAATGAGAAACAGATTTAGAATAAAAGTTTATGTTCCAGCAAGTTATTTATTGATATTGAATTGATTTATTGAGGTTTTCACTGAACCCAAAGTCACCAGTTGCTAGTTTCAATCCCAGTTCCTCTCTGGCTGGAGATAGGAGTGAAACCAGCTTCTTCAGCATCAGGCCACTATGAAACCCCATACGGCTGTCAGTGGTACGTGGTTGCACCTGGATAGACTCTCTTCTCAAGAGAAAAAAAAAAAGAGTCTGAGCCTCATACATTTAAAAAAAAAACAAAAAACCCCACAATAAATAACTGGCAAGTACAAATGTAATGTCTGTGAGATCTACACCTGTTACTGTGCTGTTACTACACATACACATAGCATCAGCGCCCTCTGGCGGCCGAATAAATAAAACACTAAATTCTACACTTAACTTACTTGATCAGGGGTGTCAAACCTCAGGCCCAGGGCCTGGAATCAGCGTGCTAAAGACTCCAATCCAGCCCCACTGGACAGATTTGAAAAAATGTAGAGAAAGGCACAAGTTTTGGGGCTTTTAGCTGTTTTTTCACAAGTTTAACAGCTTCATTTTTACTGATTTAAAAACCTCCCATATATCCACTCAAGCTACACCAAACAAATTCGGTTATTAAAAAATAAATGACAGAAAACTTCCTGCGGTTTTCATTATCTACTATAAAAATGTGTTATACACAGGATACATTGCGTATCAATTGGTCAGATGGATGCATTTCTTCTGTAGTTGAACACATTTATGCACAAGCCATTCAATTACTACAGTAGAATTTCTTTATCAAGTAGAAAAAACTGACACTTTCTGTTGAAGTTGCACTTTATTTTTATATTTAGATACCTTGAGGATTAAATGTGGTCTTGAAATGGTCCAACCCACTTAAAATCAAAGCGGGCAGTTTGAGTTAGATATCTCTGAACTACATATTTCCCTAATGTCTTAAATCTACTCTTTTCTGTGGTAATGGAAAACTAAAATAAGGTTTCATGTTTTGATTTTTTTGATTTTTTGCTGTAAATGCATTGGTTTTTATTCCAGAGATACAGCAGTAGTCGGATCCCAGTGTGCATCTTCATAAAACCACAAAACGAACCTTTTAAATGAACCTGCACACACTCTGTACATCCTACAACCTTACACTCACTTTTATTGTTATTCCACAGCAATCTCTAATGCATAAGTTACACTCACACAGCACACAGTCTCCCTGCTGTGAAGCATTTTCAGATGTTTTTCATATCTACAAGTACAAAAGTGCCACAGTCAAGCAGCTAATCAATCCATATCTCTCACTCACACACTCACACACACACACACACACACACACACACACACACACACACACACCAAAACCACTTTGAATATTGTTAATTCCCCTGATGATTCGTCACTCCTTTTCTTGCAATCAATCATCACAAAGTGAAGCACAGATATGAAGTTCAAGCAATAACTCCACTGCCTGAATTTGATTTAAGTTAGAGTCGGGCTGATGTAGCGTCACCCATCGCACAGGTCATGGGAGTGTGGGCGGGGCCTGTTCCCCCTGGGCTACATGAGGTCCAGCCTCAGGATTGAGTTTATTCTCAGTTTTGGCTTGTAGCGCAGTCTTAAGGGCATCTTGCTTACTAAGTGTCCTCGTTCTTTATGTCCTCCGTGCACCGCTGCTGTTCCAGTAAAACTCCGCCAGTTTAACTGGAGAGTGACAGAAGCCCATAGTCATCAGCAGTGTCAAGAATCCTGCATATGACCGGTGACTCAACCTACAGAAAAAAAGCCATCTTCAATATGGTGCCTTTCATTTAGGATGATATGCCTGCACAATGCCAGTATAGTTAGATAATTAAATCAGTGTTTAGATCAGTGTCATTTCCTTTGTCAAATCTACAGGAAGTACTGCAAATATTTGCAAATATCTAGGCATGTTTATAATAATTCCTAATTAAACCAAAAGTTATATATTTTAACTTGTCACAGAGAAAAGGCATGAAGGGAACAAAATAACACCAAGATTGGCTCATGTATATCAAATTTATCCATGCAGTTAAACAATCTGCAGTTTCTTCTTTATATTTATCCCTAAAACTGATATAAATGTGTTTTACAAAGGACTAAACCTTCACATAAGATTCATAATGTTACTAAGCAAATTCTACTGTTTTCTTTTTTTGCCACTCAGGAGTGAAACATAAACTTACCCCAAGGACATACTGACAAGTCTGAGGCTCCAGCATATAGACAGTGACAGCATGGGGAGACTCAGACTCCTTACATCTGACAGCGAGAAGAGAAATGATATGAGTGAATCAAAATGGGAAACACTGACAACTTAGTCTTACTCATCCGTGGACTCAGGCTGATGTGCTCCACTCTTCATCCCCTAGTTCTAGGTAACTGTTCACTCACTTGAGCTTGACGATGACCTGTCTGGGCTTCCCTGTCAGGTCACACACATCACCGTGGCCATAGAAGTGGGAAACCAACCTATTGTGGAGTAAAGGGGAAAAGAAAAAGTAGTGGGTGGATATTTTTGTATCCCGTTTACAGCGATTAGTGTTCAAAAATCTGAAAGGCCTACTTGACTTTCTGCACTCCGTCCTCTCTGAGCTGGAGGGATCGGGCGACGTTCTTCTTGGCCCAGTCGAGGTGTTCATCTGCATTCCAGTTCCCCACCACTACAATGTTCTTCCCTTGCTCTTTATCCTACAACACAAAGAAAAGATAATCTGGCTGATACAGAAAATACTCTCGCTTACTGCTTTATAGCCAGCGTACAATCTAAAAAGGTACTAGAAGTGCATTTGATTATTTACTTTTTCCAAGTTTGAATTCACTCGCTTACCTCATGGTACTGATGGACGTGCCTTCCGTAACAGAATTCATATTTCCACCATCCTACACCCTGAAACGCACATGTTAAGATGATTAGTGTTCCCTGAGCAGGTTACGTATCAGTGCTCAGCTTCCAACACATAAATGCGCCTCACCCCGTGCAGACAGTACGAGCCACTCAGGAACTCCTTAATTAGCTGTTCGTCTGTCAAGCGAGAGATGTGCGTGGTACCAACAGTGACCTGAGACTGCCCTCCGACGGTCATGGGTTTGTGGGTGGAGGTGAAGGCTTCTTCTCTCACTGCTGACGTCTCCTCCTATGATATACCACAAATGTAAATAAGCCACGTTTCGTGTGCTCAGGTGATCACCGTTTATCTTTGCACGTCTTACCTCTCTGGGCTCAGATGTGGCACCGAAAGGTGGTTTAAGCTGCTCCTCTTGTTCTTTGTCCAACTGGGCGAGCCGCTGAGGCCGCAGAGGGGAGCCCGCCAGAGCCTGGCAGAAGATGGCGTTCACCGGGGAGGATTTGAACCTGCGAACAAGTGACGTGAGCAGGTGAATTTTATAGTATTTAATGGGAAATATATGAAAAATAAAAAGTCTCAGTTTGAGTTTTTCCTTTAAAATGTTGTCTTTATACAACTTTCAGTTAAATATAAGGTTAAAATGATCTGCAAATCATTGCAGTCTGCTTTAAAAGACAAGCGACACCTTACTGTTTTACAGCAGCCAAAAACAGGCTTTAACTAAACAGCTCAGTGCCCCCATAGTTAACACATTCACCTAAACTGCTAAACATCTGCAGTTAAAGACCGAGAGGAGAAACAAATCCCGGGGGACGTTGCATCAAAACAGCATCTGTTGCAAGAATTTTGCATGATATTTAAAACATGCGGATCCATCAGCAGCCAAATAAAAGGCTATAACAAAACAGCTCTTCTTTTGTTTTGTGTGCCATTAAAGCATTTTTCTATTTGCTGGTGCTTTCTTAATTTGCAGCGAGTTTGACCTCTCAGGGCCACCGTCTAAATATAATAAGACAAACTAACAAACAAACTAAATACAGGTGTCGCACTCTATTAAAGTGTAACCATCTTAACAGATCTTACCTGTATTTTGGGTGTGCACAAAGCAGAGGCGTCAGCACCACCACCTCATATTCGCAGGTGGTGACCTCAGCGACAGACAAGATCTCGTGCTTGGCCTCCGGATGGCAGACGTACAGCACGGCTGTGGAACGAGGCTGGTCCTGTTTCAGCAAACACGGAGTCCCGTTTCCCATCGCCACTGAGTAGTAGGGAGTCAGCTGACCTTCAATGTTCTTAGTGGGCACCTGACGTTAGAAAAAGGGGAAGGCAACAGGAAAGATATGTGAGACTGAAAAACTAGACTGGCAGATTTGCTTGGTTACTCAGTAGAATACTTGCTTTGGTTTCGGACGGTTTGACGCCGTCTGTCTTCTCAGCTTGATCTGAAAAAAAAAGAAAAAAAAAAAGAAAGGCCAAATATGATTAACGTTCAATTTAAAAAAAAAAAAAAAAAAAAAAGCAGTGTAAGATATACATATATATAGAAACTTACCTGTCTCTGTTGATTGGCTCTTTTGAGCCATATTTCCCAAGAAGTACTCTTGTACACTGATCTTCTGTGGAAACATGCAAGCTTAGCGAACCGTAACGAGTGCACATTTTCCATTCCAGTCTAAAAATATTTCAAATAACTCAAAGCACTGACCTGAGAAGTCTCCTTCTCTTCATGGTACTGCCTTACATGTTTTCCATGGCATACTTCGTACGTCCAGTACGACTCAATCTACATTGGTATAAATATATGCTCAGCAATACACTCAAACAACATGATTTTTGTCATGCTCTGCTACTATAGTGTGACTGTGACTTTAAACTGCATGCAGTTTCAGTCTCTGTGTGGAGGAATATGAGATGAAAAAGGAAAAGTCTCACCCTGTAGGAGCAGCTGCTTCGTTTGAATAGCGACTCGAGCAGTTCACCTGGACTGGGCCCGCCGTACTCCTTTTCATCATCCTGCAGCACCAAACAAATGCAACAAGAGTGATGAGAGACAAGAGATAACACATGCTTTTTTTTAACTCTAGGAAAGGAGGGAAACTGAAACCTTTATTAACGGCTTATTTAGCATTTTGTAACTGATGTTTTAGCATA
Source organism: Copadichromis virginalis (assembly GCF_057382275.1). Taxonomy (NCBI): domain Eukaryota; kingdom Metazoa; phylum Chordata; class Actinopteri; order Cichliformes; family Cichlidae; genus Copadichromis; species Copadichromis virginalis. Next base: position 21,266,654 of record NC_140630.1, read on the forward strand.
CCCTCCTATTAGGTTGTATTGGTCTTCATTCAAGGCAGAATTACAGACACAAATATTTCAGCAACCTTTTATCGCTTAACACAGCTCTATAGTGCTTCTTCTATGAGGGTTGCTGTGTCACGGCACAGTTACATAGTCTCTGGTTTCGAATATAAAAAGATAAAACAGTCAGTGCTTTCCACATAAACCCTTAGAATCAGATGGTTTTTTGGCACAATGCTTTTAGTATGTTTAATGAAACCACGCAAAATTTTGTCTTCACACCATGAAGATTTTCTGCGTCACAGGCTCTCAAGATACAAAGGGGTCGGTGGACAAGCTGCACTTTTTATTGCCTTTTTTCCCCCCTTCAAGATTTTTTGAGCCCTTATTATTGAGTAAGTACCACAGTGAGTTCTTTTCGTTCAGCACAAACTTTCCCAGAGGCAGCAGTGAGAATCGGTAACACAGGATATGTCACAGTTTTTGTCGTTTGCACCAACGTGACAACAATGACGCAGAGTAACAGGAGCAAGCTCTCGCACCTCGGATGTTTTGCCTGTTTTATGATAATTTACTACAGATAAATATAAAAAAAATCTATTAGCAAACAATGCTGTTCACATGTTGTATGTAACAGTTTGGACATATCACATTGATCAAACAACTTCAGGTCCTGAAGAATTCTGTGGAATGACTCACACTTTTTAACGCAACTGTATCACAATTTATCTTTTTTCCTCACATCTGCAGGCAGGTTATAATCACCTGTGCAGAAACAACACAAAATTGCTCCGTGCCTAGCTCTGCTAGTGCAAACTAGTTCAGTGGCAAGCTCTCATAACTCTTTAGATAAACAGCTGTGCCATTCCCAGAAAGTGTTAGGAGTGCTCACCTCCTCTCCAGCCGTCAGTGAAGGGAGGAGACATTTGTACTTCTCCTTCTCTGTTGTGGTCAAGATGACAAAGTCTTCCTCACTGTAAAGTGCACCTGAAGTTGGCTGCGGGCGGGAGATAAACATCTGTTACTTCAACTCAGGTCTTGTGTGACAGAAAGAGAAAGAAGTCTAAAACAAAGTGACATTTACGTCTCCCGATCCCGTTAGGGCAGATTCGTTTCTTTAGTGACACTAAAAGAGGAGACATACCAGCGTAAATTCAGCGCCAGGCCAGGTGATTTTGAAAGGGATTTCGTCTGTGAATGAGGGATAGCCTCCTCTGTTGGCTGAAACGCCGCTGCAGACCTCCAGCAGCCCCCCGACTAACGCCAACAGCAGCACAGCCATCATCTCTCCTTCCCCGGCTGCTGAGCTCCTACAGCCCGCTCTTCATGTACGGAGAAAATGGATTAAAAGCTGCTACAAAGGTTGAGGAAGTCTATTTAACAGACCTAAGATATAACACGACTGTGAAAGACGGATGTCAATACGGTTAAAAAAAATACACAGGAAGTAAACTGCCACGTCGTGTTCCGGCTGCGCTTTGGGGTGAAAAAGAAGCAGCGCCACCTGGCTGCGATACTTGGCATGGGCACACAGCTAGATCCAAATGACAGCAGAGATGTTCATTTCTCTTTCTTATTCAACAGCGAGTAGCACTTTATAATATAGAGCAACAATCCAACAGTTTATTATTATTATTATTATTGATATTTTACAGGAAAGGAGACACAAATAATACTGTAATCAGCTTTAAATAGTTCACAAGTAAATGTAAATACTGCGTACTTACAGTAGGAAAACACTATTCTTTAGACTAAAATACCTGAAGTTTCACACTACTTCAAATTACACAGTTATGTACTGCTTATGTATTACTTAAGAGTACTTACAATATAATTTGTGTAACTTTGCATGTAAAATACCCAGAAACTATTCACTGCTTAAAATTACTTGGACTATAATTACTTTTTCACTCTTGCAAAAACCTTAACTGTTACTTCCATCTTCTAGCATTTCACCAGGGAAGCATTTGTAGGTAAACATAATTACAATGTAATTTTAGGTACATTGAAATTACATTCTTAGTCATGTGTCATATTATAAAATGCTACTCAACAGTTATATTAGGCTTTTGTTTTTTATGATCCCACTTTCTATCCCAAGACCATAACAAAACTTCAAATATAATTAAGCCCTGATAAAATATTTTCATATCCCAGTCTATTATGCACACTAAAATGAAAGTCAAGTCAAGTTTAATGCCAAACATTTGTAACCAGGCTATAACAATTGCAATAATGTCTCTAAACTCTTCTCATTAGTGAGGTAGTGTAAATTAATCTTCCACTTGACGTGAAACAAGGCTTATATAGTGACTACATAGTCATTGTAAAAGATAACGTTATGCGGCGTAGCATGAGCCCAAATACATTTTATTTGTAATTTTATTGAAGATTACAAATTATCACCAATACTTTGCAGTTTTGTAGTAATCACATGATTATTTTGCTGAACCTTAAATCAAAAATAATATAAATGGATGATAAGGCATTTATGAACAGTAAAACATATGATCTGAATCTGGTCTTTCACAAGAAGATGAAGTGGCTTTACTAACCATTAGCATGGATGATGTATACCTACGATGTGGTGAAAAAGTATTCGTGTTCTTCCTGATTTCTTTCTCTTTTTTGAGGAATATTTGTCACACTTACATGTTCCAGATCATCAAACTACTTTTGATATTGGGCAAAGATAATCAGAGTAAACACAAAATTCTGTTTTTAAATGTTGATTTTCATTTTTAAGGGAAAAAGCTATCCAAACCTGGCCCTGTGTAAACCTCTGGATGTTTCTTTAGATCGTGGGATGTTGTGTTGCTTTTTGAGATCTTTTAGCCTGCTTTAGTTTGTCAGACAGGTTGTACTGAAGTGATTTTGTGGTCCATTAGGTCTGGCAGTAATCAGGCTTCAGCGTGGCAGGTGAAATCAGCTTTCTAAAAAAATGTGGTTACAGTTAATTCACGATGTAAGAAGGGGTCATCCACATAAGGCCAGTAGGTTTGTAGGTCATTACGTAAAAACTGCACTTTGTATTTACTTGGAATGTCTAATATTAGATTGATAGTTCGATATATGTAAGTATGGCAAATGCGCAAAAGAAGGGAGCAAATATACTTTTTTGCAGCACCGTAGATATATTTCCAAGGTTATGATGTGGACATGCCCAGTGCATCTCATTTACAAGCTGAGAATAAAAGCATCCGCATGTTGCGCAGTAATATTTTAAATATGTCACCCTGTCCTTCAAATTTGCCTGTGTTGTGAGAGATCACAGATCACCACAAGATAAACTCACTTTGTCTCACTGCTGCCTCCCGGTGGAAGATTTGGGAAATTTAATTTGCGTTTGTAAGGTCTCAATTATTTTTAATTGCGGCTCTATGCAGGACTGAAGATGAAAGCCAGTATGGAGATACCCACTGAAGAGTCAAATGTCGAGAAGCTCATTTACCGAGCCTTCCGCATATAGCATTTCAGTTCACTTATGGAAGCAATGACTGAAGCAGCTCTGTCCCAAAGTGCATTGTCCCATAATCCCCTGACGCTGTTGAGTCGGCATTGCTGCGTGTTGAACGACTATAAATAGTCTTCCTCCACTTGATCAGCCCCTAAAAAATGTCACAGTTCACAGGAAATTTAAAACATAGACCCTGAAAATGTGTGGCTGCTGCAATTCAGAGTCTGCCTGTAAATGCACATCGACTTGGACAGTGTTCATTTGAGACTGGCATGTTTTCCCCTGTTGGTGGAGCTGTTGATGTGAGAATGCGCAGTGTGTGAGCCAGGAGAAAGGGACCAGATTATAACAGAGATTTCCAGACAAAGAGGGAGAGGATTAGGATATAGAGGAACAGGGAAGGATACACGCAAGAAAAACATGCCAGTGGATCATCCAGCTTCTGAAACCACTTTCCTCTGCTTGTATATATAGAGCTTATACTCTCAACTGTATATGAGTATAAGCCTCCTGTGTCCATACAGTATCCGTATGGAAATATTTATGAGCCTGCCTTCATAGATACATATAGAGAGTCTTCTTCACCATTTCTTCCTTGATAGTCAACACTAACAGACTTTGCAGGAGCCTGACTGATGGGAACTTAGCTGAACTCCCCACTTTGAAATGAGCATTTTCATTTATTTCACTGTCGTCTGTGGGGTGAACACGATTTGCATAGATCCCTTCCTTACACCCTCACCTTTTGCATAATTGATACAACTGTCATCTCTCGAACCATAATAACATCATTCCAAAGGGAGCAGAGAGAAATGAATCTTGGCATTTGAAGGTCTCGAGCAAAGATTAAGATATCTCCTGAGCTGTCACCTAAAAATATACATAGAATATGTCAGGAATCAAATCAATACTGGCACATTTGCTTGATTTTCCTAATGAAATTCAGTATTGATTTGCGTAAAGCGCACATGTTGAATTTCTTTGTAAGTTACTACTGCAGCGAGTGCTGCCATAGAAGCTTGAACAAAGGCATGTGTCGAAGTCTATGGAGTCTTTTTTTCTTAACTGAAATGGTGAAATGAAGTCACACACAATCATGTCCTCATCTGTAACACGATGTTTCCTAGCAACATGTGTCTACAGACCAGCGTGCACCTGTCCATGTTTAGATGATTTCTATCAACTGCTATCAACGTTACGAGAACGATTGAGGGAAATGCAGACACATCTTATGACCCGAGCGATAAATTCCACAAATCCCATCACGATAAAAATTTTTTCCATTTGGATCATAGAAGAAACTTCACATCCAATTTGGCCTCGGTGTAGCTGCGTTGCCCGACAGATACTCTTATAAAACAGTTATTACACCAAATATATTGAAATATGCCAATTCTGATGTGTTCACACTCAAAGCCTCAAGCCTTTAATATGAAAGTTGGGACAGTTTTTAGATCATAAGTCACGACGTATAGCTGTGGTATGTCTACTGCTACCTGTAAGTCTGCAACCAACATGATGACTTCTTTAAATTAGCTCTGACTTAGAAAGCACTAAATAAATATTAATGATAAACACTATACTGTTTTACAGAGAGTCTGGTCTTTCTTTACCAGAAACCATGGATTTATCCTGTGTTATTGGTAGTTATTGGTAGTGTAGTTTAGTGTTTTAATCCTTACTAAGTTAAGAATTGCTGTTGATAATTTGGTAGGATTTGACCAGACAGAGCTTACACCCCTGCTGTTTGGGCAGTTTTATTTTTCATGTGCTTTGCTCTCTGTTTCACCATGTTTTTATAAGCTCCTCCCCTAAAACAGAGGGGAGCAGAGTTGATTTATCAGCCAGCTTATGCAATATATTTAACGCTTTAAAAGCACTTCCCTTTCAGAGTCTGATTTCCTTACAGATACTGATAGCTGTGGTATGTTTAGTATTGATTGTGGTATTCATTAATCAATATCGTTTCTTTGGATTTTGTGGAGAATTTTTAAATGATGATAAACACTGTCAGTTCAAATTATCAGTTTGAAGACTCTTCAGTAAACTGGCAGGCCTGTTTACCAGTGTCAGGATTGTAGCGTCAGAACTCTTGATATTTACCCTAAAGCTGATGATTGAGGAAACTCTCCTAATTCTGTCAAATCTGCATGGACACACCTGTCACTCATTCACCTGTTGTGCTTCCATCAAACTAAAACACTGTGTAATAGGCTGAAGGAATCTTGTAAGGGGTTACTACTCAAATTCTGGAGAGGCAAAACAACAAGTCAGTGACACATGAAAGAGATGGATTTAAGCATGCCAGTGGATCAGAGTGCCGCTCTGCACCTCCCTGCAGAGAAGGTAATGAGAGAGTATTTTTGTTTGGATGGGTCTGGATGGGATCCAGATACTGACAGAGCTGGTCCTTGCTTATTTGTCTGAGACGGAGGATCAAATCCTACACGAGAAAAGGGAAAGAGCCCAGGATTGAAATGCATGCAGTATAAACCAATAATGACAGGATGCATATTTGTGTTACTGGACTGACCCAGTCCTTACGAGAATATAAACTTGGGCTTTGTTCTTTATTTTGACGTTCTATTTTGTATTTACGGGCTTTTCTTTCTCCCCGGCTGGCGGAAATCTCCAGAAGCGGCTCCATCATAACTAAAACACCCTATGCACCATGGCCATTCTCAAAAGGTGACCATGGATTTTTATGTTAATACCATTATAATACTTCATTGTCTGAGACTTTAAGCTGTTCGAAAGAGTCTCGCAATGCCACACTTGAATACAAAAGTCAGTGAAACCCCAGAAGTGTCCCTTTTGTCTACAAGCAAGAGCAGAAAGTGGGTTAGCTGCTTGAAAATGCATCCTAAGCAGTGCGCATAAGCTAGAAGAGCTTAGTGAAGCTAGGAAGACTTTGAGAGTGAAAGTCATTTGGTGTCTCTTCAGAGTTTGACAGGGAACAGCACAAAAACGGAGAGGTGTGGAACAGAGCTCTCGACTGACTGGATGGAGAGCAGAAACAGATTACATGGCTATTTGATCAATATCAGCACATCAGCTGCTAGGAATAATGTACAATGAGAGCAGTATTAGTAAGTGAGCATATGCTTAACAAGAGGAATCACAGCTATGACTTTAAACAGCATTTATTAAAATATTCTTAACACACATGCTGACAAAACTTTGTTGGCTCCAAGCAAATAACACTTGTGAAATACTGGATGGCAGATTCTGTATACTTTATTGATTCCTCTATATTAGCATATCTGGGAAAGATCACTTTAACACTCCACAGCAACCCACATAAGCTATTTACAGAGCAAATAAATACATTGCTTTCCTAACACAGTTCTTTATCCCCCGCCGAAATACAGTACGCGCTGCATTCACCAAGTCATTTATATTCACCCGGCTCTTGTGTAATTGATTCAAGCAAACGCCACACAATCCATCATCATTTGAATGCAGTCACAAGATTTCATTGGCACCAATTTGGACTGCAGATAGGTTTAATTGGCTGAGATATGTGAGAGATGATGGCTTCTTCCATATTATGTATGAGTTCACTACAGTCTGCTGGCTTGGCTCAGGCAACTAAGTGAACTAAGCGAAAACAAGCAAAGGCAGCAATTTAATGCAAAGATTTGGAACGGTAGCTTTACACTTATATAAGATAACAAGGTCCTGAAAAAAGGCTCCAAAAGTAATAGATATTTATATTTCAGCAGCAAGTTTGCATACTTGGTCCTTGGTTAAAAAAACGTCCGTATGTAATATTGAGCACATGAGGCCACTCGCCTCTGTCAGTGCGCCCCAGAGTGGCTGTGGTTACAATGTAGCTTGCCATCACCAGTGTGTGAATGTGTGTGTGAATGGGTGGATGACTGGATATGTAAAGTGCTTTGGGGTCCTTAGGGACTAGTAAAGCGCTATACAAATACAGGCCATTTACCATTTACTTCAAGTAATACGCAGACATTCCTCTTTCTTACTCTTTAGTTAAGAGAACACTAGCCACACTTAATGTTATGCATTTTCCAAATGATACAGGCATCAAGTCATTATTGCATTTAGTATGCAGAGCATTTTCCTCCACTACACTTAATGCTCATAGTCTTTCCATCTACTACCCCTGCAAATTAACTGGCTCACTATCTGATCCTAAACTGACATTTCTATTCTGCCAAATGAGAAGTGGAGAGTCAAGAATTTCCATAACGCATGTCATCATGTACAATTGTTATCCTATTAATTTTGGTGTATTCGCTGTTGCGAAAGGGCACTCTCGGAGTCTTGTAGTGTTTACAAGTTATTCATAGTCTTCTCCAAATGCTTTTAAATGTTTTGGCTTTCTTCTAAAGTTCCTGTCACTTGAATATGAAAACACAAAAACTATGTCTTCCAGGTTTTTTTCCCCCCTGCTCTGTGTACACAACTGTCGGAGCCGCGGTGCTATTTTCAGTTCATTTTCATTCAAGAGCACGCGCCTTCCTTTTTCAGCCCCTTCAAAAGTTTTTCCCAACTTTATTCCAAACCTCAGTTTGCCAGCAGTCATGCAGCCACAGTAAACTATTCAGTAAACAATGTATGGTGTTAACGCTGAGATGAAAAAGACGTGCTGGAATTATATTGGCAGGTTGGTATCACACTGCCTCTTTTCTAAATGGCACAGAGAATCTGACCTTCTCACGATCTCAGCGCTGTCAAAAGATGACCTTTGTGCACAGCATCACGTAGTCAATGTCTTCGTCTTTAGACAAGGCAAGCTTTGCCTTTTAAAAAAAATCACTTGTCAGTAGCAACACTGTAAGCAAAATAGAGGGGAAAACAGCAGTTTTATTTTGCATGTAGCCTGGTTTAGCTGACAATAATCTGGTGTTTAAGGACTCTGGGTTAGAATAACAGTGCGAAAAAAAGTGATTCAGAGGCTAATTTACTCACAGTCCAGTCTCTCCAGAGAATAAAAGAAAATTCACTTCAAACACCCACGTAAAATCTGTTAATGTTTTTTTTTCCCAGGACATTCTCACACCTCTTTTTTGGGGGACTTGTGAAACTTGGTAAATCAATAAACTTGTGTTATACTTCTCGGGCTGTGGGTGTAACCTGAGGGAATTACAGGAGGAGGAGGAGGAGGAGAACGGCCAGCTTGGCTTCCCTGGTGGGTCAAGGTGAGTCTGTTAGCCTGATGGCTTGTTCACTCTGCAGATGTCACCTGGTCATTATCCTGAGGCAGCCATCTGCCAGTTTGTCCTGCAGGGCCTGGCCACTCAGTCTTCTGGGCCCTTTGTGACTGGCAGGATCTATGCCGCTTTCTCTTCTTACTCTGACCTGCTACTCCACCTGCCTCCAGTGACCAAAAGGCCAAGCTGGTCAGGGCCAGAGGGAAGAGAAAAGACACATATAGGAGATCCAAAAAAAAAGAAAAAAAAGAAAAAAAAGAAAGAAGCAAGTTTTGAACTATCTGCCACAATGTAAACTGGGATAAATTAATGATGCAACCTCAGTTTTTACCTGGGCTAGCCTCACTGCCAACTGCTTGGCTTCTCACCCTCGGTGCCGGTGGGATGCACAGATATGCTGCCAAAATAAACTCCAGCCTCCCTCACCGTCTCACCGATTTCACTCATTTCACTTGATTTTACTTAGAAAGTGCTTGACATGATTATTCCATTTCTTAAAAGTATCTATTGAGAAAATCCTCTGATACTAAAGCTAATGAAGACTGTGTTACATCACCAAAGTTAATTGCCAGGCCTTAAATCTTTCCGAAAGTGTCTCACAGCAGGTAATTTTGTAGGAAAATTAGAGCCTTACTTTTGGACATGCTTAATCATACCCTCCTTCAAGGTGCAGGATTTGGCTGTGGCTGTTACTTTTAAGATGTAATTTTGACTTTATGGGGTTTTAGCTTGGCTGGCTGACTACAATGAGATTTAATTCCTGAAGTGAGGAAAGGAATATTTTCTGGTATTGCTGCAAAACAGAATAGATTCTGCAGTGCACACATATCCACTTTAAGTAATTTTATTCGCTGCAAGCCCTGCTACACTGATGAATGTGCGTACATGTATTTATTGAATTTGAGTTAGCGTAGACACTTAGTTAATAGTTTAAAATTGCCCTCCAAGACTGATGTGAGGCATAATAGCAGCGTGAACAACAAAAGAGCTCGTAGATTAGCTTAGCATAAACAAAAGAAAGCCAAGCCAAATGCGGCAGGAAAAAGAAAACATATCAGTGTCAGTGATTTTTGTATCTCGTGCTTAGCAATCAGAGCTATAGAGGCTTTGCAGACACGTGATTGCTTACCACTTTTTGCCCATTTTGGACCCGTAATAATCCTGAAACAGAGAAAAACCTTCTAAACATTAAGGAGATGAGATAAACTATGGCAACTCTGAGTAAACAAACAAGTATATATACTATAAAACAGGGGTCGAAGGGTGTTTTTCACATCTTTTAACTTTACTTTTGAAAAAATGAGAATTTTTCATAATTTAGCTGTTATAAATACTGACACTGACATATCAGCAAATAGCCCTGTTGTCTCACACATGCTGACAGCAGGAAATAGTTAAGGGCAGAGCCACAGATAACCAATCAGACAAAACCCATAAACGCGCTCATCTTCTGCCTGCGAGTAATATCCAGGAGGCTTTGATTTATTTATTTTTTATCATCTCACACTTTTATCATTTTTACTCCCCACAAAATACCATTACTGGCTAATATGCACACACGCACACTTGCGCACACCTTTGATCTTGTATGCCCAGTGATTCTGATATTTCATCCTTGACCCAGTTTGAACTCAGAACCTGCAATAATGTGCTGGACATGAATGGCTGCGTGGGCAATCTGCTCCTCCTTTCCTTCTGTTGTTTTTTTGGATCCGTTATGCTGTTGTTCTGGAGGAAGGCTCACCACAACTTGAGGCTTGGCTGTGTTTCCAGCCCCTGATATAGAAAGGAGAACCATGATTGTGGGAGGCCCACCCTCTAACCTGCCTGTGCCCCTGGCAGCCAGAACGGGCCAGCTGGTACTGTCAGGAACCTTGACAGATGACCTGCTGGGCAGATACTTTTAGTTCATGATTCACCCATCATTATACAAACATACAGATTAATGTATAATGCACTGAAACTGTAGCATCCTCCAAAGGTGCAGGTCTTGCCTGATAACATTTACTGTAGAGCACCATAAACTGCCGCTTATGGATCTGTTTTGTTGTGGGTCACTAGATTTTTTTTGAGCCAAAGTAGGTAAATGTTTGCAGAGTGTATTTTAAAGTGGGTGTGAAGTGAATATGAAAATAAATGTGCTCTATGATCTGTTTGAGGATGAAAGAGAAGAATGTATGTAATTGTCAAAACAATTGGCTCAAATGTTCAGGAGTCTCACAAGATTCCTTCATTAGCCAAACCAGTAAATTATACGCTATTTTTCATTTTCTGCTTGATTTCCAAGCCCAGTTGCACTTCCTACTGCAAACAGTCTTGCTCTCTTGCTCTGTTATAGCGTGTTTGTGCAATCTCTCTTGCAACTCCAACCCACACAGCTAACCTATGGCTGGATGCCATGTGCTGTAGTTTGTGACCATACTGGAGGCTGTCAAAGGAATTATGGGGGGAGAGTAGTAATGCAAGTAAATAAAAAATAATAGTAAAAAACCCGCCACAGACCGCAGCAGCGTATGTCAATTTAATATTAATAGCTGTCATCCCCTTGCTTAGAAAAAGAAAATAGATTGGTCTCCAAGAGCAAAATTTGTTTAAGGTACATAGGACTTTGCAAAAGTCTGAAGCCATGTCTTTATATTTTGATAGGTAAAAGAAAATAGATGTAGCAATTCATCGAGACAAATGATGTGTTTTTAAGGCATGCTGCTTGTAACAAAGTGGCTAAAGATGCTATTTAAAACTGGTTCTTTGCTAAGTTGTCTGTTATGTTTGAACATAACACTGGTTAGGTGCCTTTTTATGCTTGAATGAGTCATAGATCAGTTAAGTGGCTAAGTACTGTTCTTTAACTTCTGTTTAATTATTTGACCACGATGACACCTTTGATGAAATTTGATCTCATCATCTACCTTTGACTTGACCAATTTCATTTCTTAAATTAGTCTCAGTGTTCACATACTGCAGGTATCCTGTCCTCTGCACGTGTGTAGTGGCTGTAAAATGTATTAAATATGCTGTCTGCTATTATGATACTATGTGATGTGACACTTTAATCAAAATAAATAGAGATCAGCGTGAGCATAGCATGAATCTAAAGTGCATAAAAATGAATTTATTGAGCTTACGTGGAGTGGCTGACAGAGGTTTTTATTTTTTATGCAGCAATTTAGATCTGAAAGCAAATACTTCAAACTGCAAGTGACAATTATTGAAATTAACCAGCTTACAGTTCATTTCCCTATTCATATTCAGATTTTATAATTCAGACCGAGCTCGAAGCGCCAGAACATCTGGAAGGAACTTTTGTTCCCTGAGTGACTGGGAGACAGCTGCCTCCTCCAAGGTTGGTAACAGTGGTCTGACACTCTTCACGTAGCCGACTGTAAGCCATGTGGCACGGTGCCCTCCGCATGTCCTCAGCCAATGAACAAGTCGTCTTTGCACTTGTTGAAAGGGAAGCAGATTGCATCTTATAGCTGAAAAATACTTTGGTGAACAGGGCACCCTCATGGAGGGCATACAAAACAACATCTTTCCAGCTTGCACGTGCACAATTTGCTTTTTCTTCCATCTTTGAATAGCAAGCTACAGCCATACAGAAAACGGCTGGAGTGTACACACAGACACGATTGCAGGTTAAACAAGAAAAAAAATAGTACCAGAAATTTCAGCCTCTGCAGTATTGCAGATTTGAATGGAGTTGTAAATATATTATTTACATATCATATATTTATTATCTATTTATTGTTAATTTAGTAAATTAAATGATGTTATGTTTATATATTTAAAGCTCTTATGATCATTTTTTATTTTTGTTTAATGAAAGGGCATCAGACAAAATGAGTGGGGGAAGATTAATAAGACACACGGACACATTACCTTTTACTAAGTAACACTAATTTGTTTGACGGCTAAATAGTCAGAAATAAATAACTGAAATCAATTTGACGCTGAAAGATGAAGGGAGCTGGTCTCACTCTGTCAACTATACTCTGTGACCGAGGAGTTTCATTTCTTTATAATAGCCTGCTGATGTCAGAGGAATGCAAAGCGACTCCAGAGGATGTAACACAAGACAAAAACATCCCCGTCTTTAAAGTTTTATCTTGCTATTCAACAGAGGATCTAAATGCAACCAAAACAGACAGATAAGCAGAATTAAATTACTGGATGATAACAGAGGTGATGCTGACATGAAAGCAGCTTGTCGAAGATAAATTGCTGTTTAATTCTGACAAGTTCTTCAAGGCCAAATCTGGTATTGTGAAATATTTTAACATTTAAGAATTTTCTCCCCAGTTCCTCTACTTTTTATTTATTTAGTTTTTAATAGACACATAATTATTCTCCTAAGGTTTCCACCAGTGGTGATTCTAGAGTCTATTGGGGCTCTGGTCAAAGATTCACAGCCACCCCCCAACCATCATTCATACCATTATGTAATAAATAACCTGACAAAAACAATATAAAACTGTAGGTTAAAAATTACTTTAGAAATGCCAGACATGTTTAACGATGCCTAAGACCTTTAACCAGGTGGCTTGTTATCTTGTGTTAATACAAACAAGGCAAGTCTACCAGGTCGACTGTCGGTGTTCTGATAGCTGCAGTCAACTTTGTCAGAAATATCATTACATGACTAGTGTAACATCCACTAGTGATGCCAGTGGAAGCTAGATTATTCAAGTGTTTGTACACCTTAGTCAAGGCCAGACTAGTAGCATTTAGTTATTTAGCATAGTCCCCACTTGGGGACTACCGCTTGATATCATCCATCATATTGTACTGTTTGCATAAGTGTTTAAATACCATAAAATCTCAGTAAAATTGATTATTTTAATCATACATGCATATGAGCCTACCCCGTACCTATATATAAATATGTACATACAAGATTCCAATACACAAAAGTGAAGACAGGTAATTTGGTACATCTGTCATAATGGGACCAAGACAAATGGTTTTTTTTAAATCTTGGGCTTGCAGCCAAACATTTTATTAGAATGACCTTTACATGAAACAATTTGTTTCACAGGTGTGAGATAACTCGGCATAAGCAATGTGGCATACTTATTTTCTGGCATATTCAAAGAGGCTTTCTTTTAATCCCCCACCCCCTCCAGAATAAAAGAAAAAAATCCAGAAGCTGTCATTTAATTATATATTAATACCAAATGAATGTTTTTTGATGTGAAAGGAGCAGCTGGGTTCTACCGGTTAAAAAATTTATGAACAGAAACTCTGACCTCAGTGTGAAGACTCCCGAAACCCTCTCTGCAGCAAGAACTGCAGGCATTAACCGTGAAGATGTTGACAAGTGGTTTAGGCATTGCGGTGGTTTAGGCTCTCCACCATGACCCGCAGATCCCCAAGTGCATCTGTTATTGTGATAAATCTGGACTGCAACACCAGGCAGTTAGGCTACATTAATAAATTAATGAAACAAGCAGTAAAACCAGTATAAAAAAACAAGCATGAAACAAAACTGGTGCTGGTTTATTGTTCTGCATCCTTGTTAAACACCACTGGCTGATGCATTGTACTTTACCTGCAAATCTCATCTGAGTGAAGGTTTCTCGATGTGTCGAAAGTCCAAAGCTGCTAAAGTATTTAACCAACAACAGTAAAAAAACAAAGATATAGGAGAAATCCATAATGTCTTTAATTTACCCAAAAGCGTCCTGATTTTCAACATTTTAAATAACGTCTTATTTGGCACAAGAATAGAGTAGACTCGGATATATTTTAGTTATATAAAGTCTTCCATGTATGCAAGTATTAGCCAAAAAGGTATAATTAGTAATAAGGAGCAGTCTGGCTTTACTCAGTTTATCTACTTGTGCAATTGCAGTCAGTAAAGCCCAGAATCAATAACAGAATTGTTAAATACACCCAGAAAAGATTTATTGAGCTCTCCAAGACCCTAAGGAAAGTTTCTGATATGCTAATTTAATCACAGCTGAACAGAGCCATGTGTCAGTGACATCAAAGCAACTGCAGGGCAATCCTGTACACACAGAGTGAGCTGCAACTTGGCAATGCACTCATTTGTCTCACTAAGCATGTAGGATATCCACAACACCTGCAGGACAGATATACCATAAATGTAATGCAGATGCCCAAAACACAGGATAGAGACTGAGCTAGGCTTGTTAAAAGCCTCTGACAGGGTCAGTGCTCTTCCTGTTGTCTCCACTCTTTCCTGCAGGTAGGGATCGGCAATGTTAACCAATGCTCTTTATCAGGTTATTTATGCCAACTCCTCTTTCTGTCTTGCTCTCTGTCACCCTCACCATATAACTCTTGGTTTAGCTTTTTCCTTTGATATCTGCTCACACTTCACTTACATCCATCAACACACCAGTAACTGACCTACATACAACAGATGTTTTATTGTTATTGTTTAAAAAATTCCAATTCTGTGTGATCGCTCTCTCTTTTTGACCAAGTCTGGACTTTGCTGGAAACTCAGTGAATAAATATGGTTAAAGAAAATTGCACTAAAGCTACAAATACATGTAATTTGCGAATCATATGTTCTGTTTGCTTTCACTTTATACAGCATAGAAAACTGGAAAATATGTGCGCTGTCATATAAAATCATGTGAGTGGTGCTTGAGGAAACACTGTGCAGGGCATTTATTGTAGGGTTGTGTATGGTATAAAGAGCACATGCTTTATTCTCATAAGCACCGAGCATTACAAAAGGTTTTGTGAATTAAAAGCCCAAATGACCCACTGTCTTCTCACTGATGAGCAAAACAAAAAGCTATTTAATGAATAAGATATGCAAGTGAAGTGACACTGGTCACAAATGCGCTTTCTTTTTCATTTTGGATTGCGCTTTGAGATTACAGGAGCAATAAATAATAAATCTTATTTGAACAGCGGTGTAAAGTCTAACAGCGCTGCGCTGTTTGCCTTTCAGTGGAAAAAAAAAATCCCTCTTCCCTTTTGTTTGAGCTCTAAGGAATTTTTCTTTCCTTTCACAGCTTTACATCATTTATATTTTCATCACTTGCATTAATGAAACATCAGAACAACGAATAAACAAACACCACGAGCTCATTGCATGAAGGCTGCGAGTGCAGTTACTGGGCTTGTTTTATAGTGTCTGACATGCTCTTGTGCCATGACTGGTCATTTGTCAGCACTAAGAAAATGTATCAAAAAACTGCTTCCGTGAGTGTTTTCTGAACTAACACTGTTACCCCATGCTCTGTATGTTCTCTAAGAGCTTATGTGGCGTTTTGACAACATCCCACTGCTCCTGTCTTTGTGTCTCAAACTGAATAGATGCTTGATGCAATGGGCTGAGGCATTCCTGCCATGAAGCGTAGATTTAAATTTTTACAGTAACAAGGGATTTCTTCTTTGATAGGAACGTGAGAAACATGGATATGTTTATGGCTTAGTGTCTTCAACTATTTCATTCATTCACATTCATTGTATTTGTCAAAGCAAATTCTTTTATTCATGGCACGCTGCGGAATAGCAATGAGGTGTGCAAGCGTGCACATGTTTTCCCCCATGTGCATGCGTTTTCCCCATCGCTTTTCCTACCGCTGCATTTCATTATGCGCTTTGTATCTATATTATGAAGAAAAAAAGATGTTCCTGGTTCTTGTTCCTATTTAAATACAATTCTATGTGTGCACACAGTTTGTTTTTACAACTTGCTTGGTCATGCAAAATTAATACATGACATTTGAAGATGAAACAAACGCTAAACTTCCCGCCATCAGCTGTTTCATCAAGCTAGGTGACAAATATATTAAACATAAAAATAATAATAATAAAAATAAAAAAACATGCATATGTGCCTCATCGATATGTTTCTTAGGAATTGTGTCACTTTTTCTAGTGCATCAGGCCATCGGGTATCTTAAAGTTAAGTTAAACAATTTGATTTTGGAGATTTGGAGTTTATATGATCAGTCGTGTCCAGAATGGACTTTGTTTAAGGCACTGGAAGCCCTGGTGTTAGCTGGGGGGGGGGGGGGGGGGGGGGGGGGGGGGGGGGGGGGGTTCTGCTGGTAGGAAGCTCTCAGACTTCCTTTCTTGTCATCTGCTTCCAAAATCCAACCCACCCATCCACCAACTTAGCACACCACAAAATCCCAAACTTGAACTCCTACCAAATGGCAAACAGTGACAGTGCACTTTTGAAGTGTTTTGTGTAACTGTTGCCATTCATATCTGTCAGGGCACAGATTCACATCCACACAGTAATGGATATTTTGCAATGAAACGTAGCAAAGAATATTGTGGAATGTCTTTCTAAGCCCCACATACATAAATGCGAATCCTGTCCAATCTCCATTTACCCACATGCAGCAACGTGTAACTGTGTAGTGCTGAAAAGGATATATGCCAAACAAAACAGGTGGAGCGCTTGGCTTAACCAAGCGTACTGCTCTGCACTGACTGTCATAAGAAGCTTATCCACAGTTTGCATCAGAAGACAATTAGAGTCAACATTTTTTTAATTCACAATTTAGCCTAGCATTTTGGGCTGTCATTGTGATGGTTAATGACACGTCCATAAAATATTTATCTAAAATCTTAATGTAAAAGTGTATTTGACAAGTGCCTAATTTAATACACAACACTTAATATGAAAATTAGAGCTGAACATTATATAACTATTAATGATGACCAAAAAAAATGGTGATCACTAACTGTGCAAAATGCTGTTAATTACTGAAGGAACTATCAAGTGTTCATGACAGAGATTAGTAATTGATTTTAGACACATGAAATTCTTAAACATTGAACAATTCATTTGATTTGTTGCATTACTCTCTGTAATCTTTAGTGAAGTGTCTTTTTTACTATGTTAACTTCATATTAAGTTGCTACAAAAAAAAAAAAAAGAAATATTAAAAAAAGATTCTGAACATCAAAATCTGAGATTTCAACTTCAACCTCCCCCAAAAATTTAAAGATGGGGGCTCCTGCTTTACATCTACAGGACAAGTATAGCTACTTAAACCATCCAAGTTTTTTAAAAGACTACAAAATGTCAAAGCATCCTAACATTTAATATCACAAAGGTACACATGTACATGTGAAGGTCTTAGAACCATTTTCTGAACAGCTTTCTCAGCTGCTTTTATAAAATCTGACAAAAGGCCCAGCTACTTTCGTGGGTGCTTAAAGTTTGGTCAGCGTGCCCTTTACACACAAAATATTTGATCTAACTAACATTTTATGAAGTTTATTTGAGTTCTAAAACATTCAAATTCTGAGTAAAAATCCAAACTTTCCCATCAAGCTGGTTTTCATAGCCACTGAAGTACAGATCACCTTTGAAACAAAACAGAGTTGGAGTTTGGGTTGGGGTGGGGTGGGGAAGGTCCATTAAGATCTGTCTGCTGTGACTCACCTAATTAAACAGACAGAATTTCGCCTAAGCAACAGTTTAATGAATACGTCATTAATTTTTTTTTGGATAACTGTATTATTATTTTGTCAGCTTTATTGGTGCTTTATACATAGGACTGTTCTGAAAACAGAGAGACTGAATATATGCTCACGGGAGTAAGATGAGCTCTTTTCATAAGAGATCTGCTTCTGTCTTTGTTAACATATCTTTCCATTTGAAGTGTACTGAACTATGAGAGGCTGTGTTTTCCTGTCACACTATATCATCCCTACATTTAATCTTTATCAAAGAATGCAAAAAGCAGATCACTGGCCATTATGAGCATCATAAGGGGCTATATGATAGAAAACAGTGTTATCAGTAGATACAGGATAACTTTTAGTGCTATTAGGATGTCATATTGAATAAGGCAGACATAATTCAGATCAGAAGATAAACAATAAGGTTGACACAATGCAGGAAAAAATCCACACAGAGAACAATTGTATAAATGTTAATACAATTATTTGAAGAAGCTCTGAGGTCACTTCTTTGAAAACTTTCCAGCTCAAATTTGCACTGATTTCTTAAAGAAATGAATAAATCAAAACACAGTCAAAACATGCTGTGAAGTTTGTTCTGTATCAAAAATAGAGGAAAAAACAGTTTGATGATTTGAACATAGGATATAATTATTTATAGCCTGTCAAAAAACAGAAAAGTGTAAATGTGAGAAAAATTAAATAAGATCCCACTTCCCAATAATTCACTGAGAAGATTTAGGAAATAATGAATAATTTCTTTCAACCCCTATCATGGGCCAAGATTAGTGCCAAATGCAGGATGTGCATGTGAGCACGAAACAAGCAGCATAGACGGATTCATACCTGCGAAAGAAAGCCTGCCTCTTTTCGCTGTAGAGTTGCTATGGTTCAAAAGCTGCAGAACGACAATTTAAGTTTCCCAAGAGAGGCTTCAGCAGTCAATCAGTTTGGACAGGCTGTGAAAAGTGGAGGAATGAGTGGAGGAACAAGTTTCATACAAGTGGCAACAAAAGCTGATGTGAAGTTAAGGACTTACTGAGATGCAGTTAAATGGAGGAAGGTGTTGCTAAAACCTGCCAGGTTTAGGTAATGGAGTCTATTTTATAAGGATCCTTGTAAAATAAAGGGTTAAACCCCCAAATCTGCTTCCACTCTCTACTTCTTTAACCACAACTGCTACAAAAGGAGCATATTAAGGCTCAGAATTAATTAATACAAAAGGTGCAGTCAAAACATTTCGGGGACATGTGAGGCATGAAAGCTTAACATGGGAAATGGAATAAAACCAAGTAAACGTACAAAAAAACTGCTCAGGAGAACTGTGGCTTCATCTTCAGCCTTTTAGAAGGGTTTGAGAAGAAGGAGGCTCTGCTCCGCTGGGCTCCACCGGCATCAAACCCGATCGATGGCTCTTTGATCGCCTTGAACTAGCTCTCTTCTCTCCTGCCTCAGCTCACCGGGGGCAAACAGGCCTCTTCATGTGAATCAAAACAGTCAAGAAATGGCTTTGGTGGGATGTTGGTAAGCACCTGGTTTAGCCTCCTGCCTCACTCGTTTCTGGCAGAGCAACCACTTTCTTCACTCTCCCACATGCAGCTCCGAATGACAGGGATCACTCTAAATATATGTGCACTAAAACGTAGCTGTGGTCTGCCACTGCCAGGAGAATGCATGTGTCATCTGCAGTCGCCGGAATTCAGAATGACATTTCTTCCAAACGATTGCCCCTGGGCAAACATGCCATGTTTGTTTACACATGAATAACCCATCACTCCTCATGTCTCCTCACTACGTCAGTGAAGATATTCCCAACTGTTGAACCAAATACAGGTTAAGCTCCATACAGAACCACAGAGCGTTCATTAATACAGTGATAATATCTAAAGAAGCACGAAAAGAGTCATGCATGGAACTGCAGAAACATGCATATATTTAGATTTTTAGGGCCCAGTCAAGCATAAATAAAGTGGCATGAGTTTATGGTTCATTAACACCAATTTGCGTGTCAGTATTTCCATAATTTCAAACTCACATTGGCTTCTAAGAAAAGTCAAATTTTTACAAATGCGTTCTTTATGTCAGCTCTGTTGGATTTCAATGTGCATTCATTTCTATTGTTCTGTTCACTCACTTTACTTTTCTTAGCTAAAAAGCCTGAGCAACAAAAACTAATGAAATACTGCTGTATCTCCACCATGATCTCATTTGTTGCCATTGCTATTATTGTTGTTTCTATGATTAGACTACTTCCACCTACTAAATTGTTAATCTTTCATGCATCTTAAAATATAGACCAATATTGTTCTATGACATGATGTTCTATGTTTCAGTTTCAACAGGGTCTCTCAGAACTGTCAGGAAGGAAGGAAGAAAGAAAGAAAGGCAACATTATCTTAACTTTTAATTCAAGTGATAGATGCTAATTTGGGGATAAGTGCTCAATGCTCTCCAGCTTATAGCATAAAAAAGACCATCCATTCATTTTCTTCCATTTATTCAGTTCAGATCCCTAACAGGTTGCAAGGCTAGCGCTTTAAATCGTTTAAAAAAATAAAAATAAATAAATCACACAAAAATGAACAAAAGGTGCTCAATTCAGGCTTGTAACTTCCCCATTTGCATGGTTGCTTGTTTTTTTTGTTTTTCTCAGTTGCAGTGCGTTGAGCTCTTTTGGGCACCATAATTTTCAGCTGCAGATTAATATACATGGGATGCACTAGAGGGTATTTACAGCATCAGGATGATATATGTGACTCACAGTAAACCACTGTGTGCATATTCATGATAATGAAAGAACATGTCAGCCAGTTTAGCAGTGCAGTTCATTTGTGTGTTTTTAAACAGTGGAGCTTTATGGCAGCTCAGAAAAATAAGATATCACAGACTTGGGTTCACTGACAATCCTTTTTTTCTTTTCTTTTAAATGTATTATTGGTATTGTAATTTTTGCATATTTGCAGGGATAAGGTAAACACATTAATTGCTGGATGTCTTATTTAACTATTTATTAGAAAATGAATTCATTGCTGTAATAGCTTAAAGGTACAATAAGTAATTTTGAGGTTGTTTAACAGAAAAATATGCGTACTCATAAATATCCATGGATCAGGGTGTAATTACAGCTTTAAACAAACTGATGCATTCTCATAAACTTTGAATTAATCCATAAAACATACATATCTAAGCAGGCACCACTTTGTACTTCCATCTCGGATATAGTGGCCAAGATTAACTTAAGTTAAATTAACTTAAATTAAGTCGTTCTGCCTAGTCCCGTTTTAACTATGTGTTTAGAGACTGGCCGCTGCTCTTTCAAGGTATACATGACCATGTAAAATTCGTACATGTATGTTTTCATCATACATAGACATATGATCCTCTCACTTGACAGCTGACAAAAAGTTGGCTAAACAGCAATAAATAATATTATTCCACCTAATGTTAGACTTCAGTGTCTCCAAAATCACTGTTTTACTCTGATAAACAGTTTGATGCTTAGTGAATGAACTCTCATACAAAGTGAGAATATTATCCAAGTCCAACAACGTCCGACAGTGGCCTCTTATCAACAGGAAAGCTTAGAATACCTTAAAAAACTCACTTCAGTGAAATTAGCTTCACTGAATTGTACTCCTTTCATAAAGTTTTACAACCTCCTCCAGGGTAATAAGATGTGGACACCAGGCATAGTGACACCTGTGGTCCTATACAGTCACTGCAGTGTTGTTTGTCCTACAGCCGCCACCATAATTAGAATTACGCGCCTGATTTGGGAGGAGCAAGAAAGCAGAATTTAATCTGCACTTTACTGACATCTAGTGGTGACATTTTACAGATTATAACTATAAAGAAAAAATTAAAGACTGTCAACATGAGCAGATATAATATGCTTACTTTATGGTATTAATCAAATTTTAACATGGCACCACATATTATTCCATTGGAATAATTGATAGTTGTAACTGATTACTAAACATCTAATAATCTTAATTGCTTTAAGATATTAGACAACTTTACTTAAAAAATCATCCGTTTTTAAGTAAACTAACTAGATAAATAGTTGTAAGTATCTACACTGAATTGTAACACTTGCGAGGTAGAACAATTTTTCATAAACATGACTTCCTAACTCCGTTAACACAAATCAAACATGCCACTTTTATTTGGCAGCCGATTATTGCAAACACACACACGCTGAGAAACACGACACAGGAGCAAATAGGTGAAAAAGAAGCAAACATGATCTGTGCATTCCCTTTGATCTGAGACTCTGTGAACTGAATACCAACTTGTCTTGCCCCCAGGCAGTGCAGTTCATTTGAAAAAATAGCTGTCAGCATACTAAATAACAATTCATACTATTTGCGAGCACAGAGGAAGCTTTGCATTTGTAGCTTCTGATTTACTTTGCGAGGCCAAATGTAGTCCCTTCTTCTGCCAGTTGTTGCTGTCTTCTCACTGGCGATGACATGTCTCTCTGCATTCACGTGAAAGAGTGTTTGGTTAGTTTCTCAAGTTGGAGTTGCCCTCCTGCTTTCCTGAATTGCTCGTGTGCTGGGTTCACTGGAGTTGAAAGTCTATCAGATTTAATTGATGGAGACCCTCCAGAACCAATGAGGCTAGAAAAGCAGGACAGCCCCTCTCTTTGGCAAGCCAGGAGGCCATCAGTGAGGGAGGCAGGATGAGGGCTGTGTGTGATGTTCATGCGTGAACCTGGGGCTTTGGAGTAGTGGTGTGTGTCTACCCCGGTGCCACGCCACATAAACTTAGGACCTCCCTGTCAGATGCAGACACAGGGCCTTCGGCAACACACAGGAGGAGTCTGCAAAGAATAGACTCAACATCCCGAATGCTTATCCGTTGTCACGTGGCTGTCACAATAAAGACACATGCTATGTAAGGATACTGAAACGGTAATGGTGCCTGATTGCATGCTGGCTAAATTACATTTAGTCATGCTAACATTATGGGATTGTCCTTTTCACATGTTATATTTATAACTGGGTGGCACAGTGGTGCAGTGATTAGCGTTGTTGCTGCACATCGAGAAGGCTGAGGGTCTGAACCACCAGCTGACTGGGGACTTTCTGTGTGGAGTTCCTTCCTGGTTTCCTCCCACACCCAAAGACATGCATGTTAGACTAACTGGTAATTGGCCGTAGGTGTGAATGTGAGCATGAATAGCTGCCCTGGGATATACTGGTGACCTGGCTATGATGTACCCTGCCTTTTGCTCTATAACAGCTAAGATAGGCTCCCCTCCCCCCAGGACCCTGTATTGTACAAGCGCTTAAGAAAATGAATGGATTGATGGATGGATGCACTTTGTGGCATTTTATCTTGCACTGGTCCTAGGAGAGAGAACGAGTGGATGACCCTCTGACAGTCTTTAAATTGAGCAGATTTCAGAGCAAGCACAGTCATCTACTAGAGAGCCAGCAAGCAGCACTGGCAGTATCCTTAGAGCTCCTCAATGTAACATCAGCGGTGTAAATGGACTGTGCCTGCTCCCAACAAGGAGCATCAGGACAACCAGTCACACCACATCAAAATGATCGAGCTGCCTTGACAAACCATGGACAGTTATCAGTCCAAAACTGGAATTAAATGCTTGTCTGTGTCAAACCTTGGGCTTGGGGGAATAAAGTGAATGTCCAAGAGAAAGTTATGATTACTGGCATGAGTAGGTGAGGGAATATATGTAAATACATCTGTGTATTTTAGATGTGAGGTAATATGTAAGTTTAACAGTTTGCATTAACACAATGTGCCAAGTCTGGCTTATACCTTGATGTTTTTTACATGTGGACTAATATAATAACTGCATAACCCTGTGATGATGGTACTTTCAAACGGCTATCATAATGTTAATGTTAAGGTTCACATTTTAAGTGAAATATTATTTAATTGGTTCTTAGACGAAATATCATTGTTAGAAGAGCCTGGCAGGCCATCACACTTATAATTGGTAGCATGATCTGTTGCTTGCAGTGTAGAACAAGCAAACTATGACAGCTGGAATTACCATACCACAGGCCTTAGGCTGACATGAAGTGTGTATAATCACCTGTCTGTTGTGTAGCTGCTATAACAGCCGAAGGAACACTGGGATGTTTTAGAAAAGTGAGTAATGGCAGAGAAATTACAGGAATAGTGGTTGTTAAGGCCAGCTGACTAGTACAAGGGCATCATTTTGTCCAGGAGGAAGTTCACGTGGCAATCAGAAATAAATCAGCCTCACCCTCTACATGAGGCTTACAACCCTCTGTACCCTTTCAGGAGCACCAATCATATGCAAGCATCCAGCTGAACAGCAATCAGCAGCAGCAGAACTGACCCATCACTTCGCAGAAACTAAAGAGTTCTGATAAAACCTACTGTGAAATCCTCAAGTCTGCATAAGCAAAATTTGCGTGTGGATCTGCTGTTATTTTAAGACAAATGCAAATGTTTTTACATGTGCTGAATTTAATTTACATAAAACTGAAAACCTTCCCCGACCTCACTGTCGCCTTTTTCAGTGGGTAGACAAATATATCCAACCTCTGCATTGCTAGAGGTGCTCCTGAGGTTGAGCTTAATGTATAAAGATGGGGGATGTGGAGAGCATGTAGGATGAGACGTTCCTGAGTTGCACTGGACCCATAAATAAGGGAGCAGCACAAAGCTATCCCCCAGGACTGCTGTCAGTTGGCATCTTAACACACTGGATACTAATGAGAAACAATGCTGCATCATACACCTTATGCAACATGCAACACCCAGATGGATTAGGTCTTACAGGCATACAGTAAGATGGAGGTCTGCAGTGTGAGGTTTGCAGCAGACATGAGGGATATAACCCACATATGCTTTTCTGTGAGTACAGTTTTCCAGATTTTTCCATTGTCTGATCACACAGAAACACACACTCCCATTACTTATTCAACTCATGAGTTCTCATTTAATTCTACATAGATTGGAGTTTCCTTTTTTGTTACATTCAGCTGTGAATTTTCTGAAAGAGCAGTGTTTTATAAAAACGGTATGAGATTAAATTAAACACTGGGCAGCAGAAATTTAAAGATGTGTCATCAAGGAAAGGGGTTATTATTGCTAGCGTTGATGTTTTCCACCTCCTTTCTCTTTTCATGAAACAAAATATACATTATGACCGCCAAGTCCTCAGAAGCAAATAATTTGACTTCCAACCAAACTTTACATCAAATTAAATCCAGTATTAAGGCAAAAGATTACTGAAGGCATGTTCAATATAGATAAGCAATCAAAAGATTCAATTTGTGTATTTTAGGCTAAGTTGACTAAATTTTGACATAAAAAAATTGTCAAAATGTGAAAATAAAGCTGTGGTAATTACAGATTGTAGATGCCAAAAAAGATGCCAACTGACAACATTATATTGTTCAAATTACACTTTTTTGTTGCCTTAAAAATCGAATAGCTACTATAGAATAGTAATAATAAGGTTCTTTATCTTTACATTATAGGATCAAACTAACCCAAAACTGGTGATTCTAATGACTCATACATACTTCCTTGGTTACTTCCTTGGTAGTGTTTGCACTGATTGTTTAGATTGTAAGTAGAAGCTGTGGAGACCTGCTGGTTGGGTAGACGTTGAGAATGGCCACTGTCGATTGCAAGATGATTGCACCTTGTGGGAGGCAACCTGTCTCCAAACATTTGTCGTTGGACTCAGACTGTCTGTAATAGCTCTCAAACAGATTTTCTGGATTTCTGTTTTAAAATCTCTGGGGTTCTTAGTGGACTCTGAATGGAATAGTTTTAAATGTAAATTTCTTTATAATATGAATTTCTGTCTATGTAAACAGCTAAAGATTTGCAATTAAAAAACAAACAAACAAACAAAACAGTTAATTGCTTTATTATCATAAACAAATAGCATGTTGCCAACACAACATTTTTGATGGACTAAAAACACTGACGATGGCAGCTACAGCACATGGTTGCAACAATTTTCTTTGTTCCGCAGTCTCCAACCATGGTTTACTCTAGTGTGACTGTAGCATAAAGAATATGCTCAATCTAAATAAATTAAATATTCATACCAGATGTATGCAGTTTTCATTATTTAGTCAAAATTTTCCAAAGCACCCAGTTAGCTCAGCATAATGGGTCATCATGGCTAGAGGACATAGCCTGAAGCTTTAAGTTTAGCATTTGGGCTGTAGCCATTTTTGGGGTATTATTCAAATTTTAACATGGTATCACATATTATTCCATTGGAAAATTTGATTTGTTAGATAGGATATAAGATGTAGCTCGATTTTTGGGAGAAGTGACCATTCTTGCTAGCTAGCTTGGTTAGCTAGCATGTATGCTTTTTATGAGTGCATTTAATCCTGAGGCCAAGAGGGTGTGGTGTCCAACTACCAAAAGTGTAAAACAGCTAGCTTCCTTTGAATATAGCCAGGTTAACTTTGTCTAATCTTTGAGCTAAATTAAGCTAGCTGGATTTTTAATTCAGCTAGCTTCAGTTCACTTTTATTTATGTAGCACCAAGTCAGAGTAACTATTAACCCAGTAACTGTTAACCAAAGGTGATGATTGCCTTAGCTTTACATTAAATTTTAAATATTAATATTACTCTCTTGTCTGCAGTTGTCAGCCCTAAAAGTGAATGAGGTTATCTGCTAGATTCTTGATATTTTCACAGGTTATGACTTACAGTAAATATTTCATGTTTTTTGTCATGTTTTGGTTTTGCAACATTATTTGGCGAAACCTACCCAATAGGCCTACAAGTAGAAACCATCTTAAGTGTCATTGTTGAAACTAGATGCTTTCTTTTGCACATTCCTGGTAGTCAGAGTTCAGGAAGAGAAAATGAGTTGCAACAGAAATGAGAGAAATGCTGTCCTCAGGCTCCGACTATGTCTGTCCAATGCAACCACTTTAACATGGCATATCCGTTCAGATCAAGGTTTCAGGAGCAGACATGGGTGGCAGCAGACTCCCAGTTAACATGATTGTATAGGGCTAATCCCCTGCAGCCACTTCTGCACCACTGACAAAAAAAAGGGGAAGAAAACAGGAAATACAACAGCATAAGGTGAAACACAGGGGGATGAACATATTCAGCATTTCATTTTATATAAATAAAACTGCACAAAAGTCAGACTTAGATTAAAATTCATTCTCCTTTTCTCCATGTGCAAATTAAACTGGCCAAACCTTAATAATGCTATGGCGGTGAATGCAAAGAGCAGCTGTAAACAATAGAGAGACAAGAATAATACAATCTGAACAGAAGGCTTGGCTTAATGTAATTAGCATAACCTTAATGCTCACTCTCGATGGACTCTCAAAGGGCTCAAATCTGTTTGTGTATTTTGTTATTTGTGACTTGAAAATTCCCCGGTGATGCACAGACAATGGAAGAGCAATAACTGCTTTTTACATTTCAGATCAGTGGAGCTCTTACGTTTGAGACGAATATGAGGGGAAGGGGGAGAGGCATTCTTAAAGTGAGTTAGACTAAATCTGATTCTTGTTCATGGCTGGTGAAACAGCAGGTTTAGTTGGAAACTTGGAAATAAGTAAAGATGGGACGAAGTTGTTTTTAGCAAGGGGGAAATAATAATTGACTTGATGAAGCATGAAGTTTAACATTGTAACTATTAAATTCTGAGCTGGTGCTTTAGTTCTTGAAAGTATCCAATTCATGACCTGATTTAATGCCAGATTTATGCATCTTCACTACAGCAATATGAGTGTGTAATATATGGAAATTGTGAAATTGCTATTTGCACATTTTTTGAGTCCTTTGTCAAGGCAGTGTGGTTTATTAAAGAAGATTTTAATGCATCCTCACCCCATCTGAGACGGATGGCATACACAGGACCTGTGCAAGTGACTTGAGAGTATGGCAACTACTATTTGTAGCCCTTTGGAACCACCAGTAAGCAAAGCTACATACTACTGGTTTGTGATAGTAAAAGATGCGAGTACAAGTGTTCAGATAGGACATGCAGATGTAAATCTTTGGATTTGACTTTTTGGATGCAAAGTTGCACACTGATAACCTTTATGTCCTTAGAGTGTAGTGACACAGAGAGATGGAGCCACTGGCAAAGACCAGCTTTTGCAAGGAGAGTTGCTGTAGTGTGGGCTGCGGAGAGTGAACACCAAGGCTTTGTGTGTGGTGATGCATAATAAAGACATGTCAGAAAAAATAAACGTTACATGCGATCACCAGATTCTGACACTGATTGTTTACTAATTAAATACAAGTAGCCTTTTTGCAGATTACAAAGCTATGAAGGTATACTGGTCTGGATATATACATTACAATAACCTTGTGCATTTCTAATCTCCAAAAAAAGATGCGTGGGAAGTTCAAGTAGACCTGCTCGTATTATGCCCATTATAGGTTCATAATTCAATTTCTGCAGTCGACAAGAATGTGCACACCTTGCTACTGTCCTCTTTATATGAAATCAATTTACCTTCAATATATATCTCCCACAGAAATCAGTCCCATACGTTCGCCATAAGCTGCACTGTCAGGCTCAGATAAGTGCATTGCACAAGAGTAGACAGTTGTAGGTGGGTATTTTCAAGATGTATTACATAGTGACGTATATAGAAAAGCCAGGACTTCAAACACTGAGCTTCTGTCACTTCAAAAGCGATGTTTTCTTCAAGGGGGAGTAAC
This sequence comes from Copadichromis virginalis, assembly GCF_057382275.1. Classification (NCBI taxonomy): domain Eukaryota; kingdom Metazoa; phylum Chordata; class Actinopteri; order Cichliformes; family Cichlidae; genus Copadichromis; species Copadichromis virginalis. The sequence continues at coordinate 21,295,362 of NC_140630.1, forward strand.
TTTCTTTGGAGTGGACTAAGGTTTTGTAACGTTCCACAACTTTCACAGTGAGGCTTAAAGTCGTGGACAAGGTTAGGTTAAGGGCATTGCTAATGCCATAAAATTACTATGCTTGAATAAATGCTACATTAGAGTTGTGGTACAATTTTTGCAGCTGGTACAATGTAAAATTGACAACTAGCAATTGTTGATCTCAGTAAAGTTTTCAAATTTATTTGACTTACACACACACACACAAAAAGATTTGCCATTGGCAACGAGCAAAAGCTTATCAGTCAAACAAACACATAATTTCAAAGCTGCATAACAAGGATTTCTGTGCTCTCAACTACAGAAGACTAATTTTCCCTTGAGGACACCCTGTACATCACGACATCATGCATCCTTGTGAAAGCAGCGCATAACCAAAATGATTGTTAGTGAAACTCAAGCGGATGCGCAAGGTTTAGCTGCTCTTGTTCACTTCATATGAAACTGAAGTGAAGTGATCTTCCACACACACTTTAGTTTTCAATATGCATGCCCTCTTTGCCTTTGAAAAAAAAACATATTTGTGGCATTAATTAATTCGTACAACACTAACCTTTCACTTCACCACTAAAAATGGTTCAAACTCTGGATAACAGCGGCATAACCATTCTCCATAACCACAGTTGAGTTAGTACCCCGACTGCTGGGCCACAGTTTTTGTTGATACCTTGATATGTCTTTAGTGGGAAGGTCTAACATAAAAATAAACCTTTTACTATAGACCTGATAACTTGTTTATGAGCGCATGAACAAAAAAAAAAAATCCATTATATTTCATTCTAATTATATAGAATAGAATAGAATAGAATTCAACTTTATTGTCATTGCACATGCACAGGTACAGGGCAACGAAATGCAGTTTGCATCCATCCAGAAGTGCTTTAGTGATATAGATATATTACAATATATATTAGCAATAATATAGATATGCGAGTATATTACAGAAATGGGTCTATTATGGTATGTTATAATGTACACGGTATGAAGTATGTTGTGAATATTCTATAACTATAAGTATGTACAGGCTGTAGTGAGTACAAGCTATGTACAGGATATGAACAGGATATAAATATGAAAAACTATACAGAATATGAAATAAATAACTTTACAGAATCTGGGATATACAGCTATACAGAAATGGGAACTATGCAAGTTGTAAACAGTTGTAGGATTAAAGATTATCGAATGTACAGAATGATTATTTACACAGAGCTATACAGTAGTGCAGTTAAGATAAGTGAGATATAATTCCTACAGAGGCTATATAAAGTGCTAGTGGTTGTGAGTGGTGGTTCAGTCCATGTTATTATTGTGTTTGAGGGTACAGTTGTCCATTGTGGGTGTGTGTATGTTCAGTCCATGAGTTTAACGTGGGTCAGATGTCAGGAGGCAGAGTTCAGGAGTCTGACAGCTGTGGGGAAGAAGCTGTTCCGGTACCTGGTGGTCTTAGTCCGGAGGCTCCTGTGGCGCCTCCCAGAGGGCAGGAGGGTGAAGAGTCCATGTGATGGGTGACTGGGGTCTTTGATGATTTTCCCAGCCCTTTTCAGACACCGCTTCCTGTAGATGTCTTTTATGGCAGGAAGTGGTGCTCCGGCGATGCGCTGGGCAGTTTTCACGACCCTCTGCAACGCCTTCCGGTCCGAGGCAGAGCAGTTCCCGTACCAGACTGTTATACAGTTGGTCAGGATGCTCTCGATGGTGCAGCGATAGAAGTTCACCAGGATGTCTGAGGACAGGTGGTTCTTCCTCAGAGTCCTCAAGAAGAAGAGGCGCTGGTGAGCCTTCTTGACCAGCTTGGAGCAGTTGGTCGTCCAGGTGAGATCCTCGGAGATGTGGACTCCCAGGAACTTGAAGCTGCTCACACGCTCCACAGCCGTCCCCTTAATGTGGATGGGTGGATGTGGGTCAGCATTCCTCCTGTAGTCCACGATGAGCTCCTTGGTCTTCTCGGTGTTAAGCAGCAGGTTGTTTCTGTCGCACCACTCAGCCAGACGATCCACCTCCTCCCTGTAGGCGGCCTCATCGTTGTCACTGATGAGGCCAATCACCGTGGTGTCATCTGCAAACTTAATGATGGTGTTGGAACCATCAGCAGGTCTGCAGTCGTGGGTGAAGAGGGAGTAGAGGAAAGGGCTCATCACACAGCCTTGTGGTACACCGGTGTTCATTGTGATGGTAGATGAGCAGCGGTTATCCAGCCGGACATGTTGGGGGCGGTTGGTCAGGAAGTCCAGTAACCATTTGCAGATGAGGGAACTGATGCCCAGGTCTGTCAGTTTCCTGATGAGTTGTGAGGGGTGGATTGTATTGAATGCTGAACTGAAGTCTATAAACAGCATTCTGGCGTAGGTGTTGTTGTTGTCCAGGTGTGAGAGGACAGAGTGCATTGCGATGGAGACTGCATCCTCTGTGCTCCTGTTCCGGCGGTATGCGAATTGGTGGGGGTCCAGGGTGGGGGGGGAGACAGGATTTGAAGTGTGCTAGGACCAGTCGCTCTAAGCACTTAGTGATGATGGGGGTGAGTGCTACTGGGTGGTAATCATTGAGGCAAGATGGGTTGGAGTTTTTGGGTATCGGGACGATGGAGGTGGATTTGAAGCAGGCCGGTACCACAGCGTGGGCCAAGGACAGATTGAATATGTCTGTGAGCACTCCTGCAAGCTCCCCAGAACACGCTCTGAGAACACGCCCGGGGATGCCATCAGGGCCTGCAGCCTTGTGGACATTGATCCTGCTCAGCACCGCTCCTACATCGGTGGGGGAGAGAGTCATAGGTTGGTGGTCTGGCGTCATGTCTGCTTTGGTATATATAATGATTGTTATCGGTTCATGTGAACTGATAACTCTTTTTCAAAGCTGAAGGGAGCCTGAATGCTAAAGATGTGACAACAACTTTTATTTTAATCAGTTTTCTTGAGTAATTGAAGCTCAGCAGGATTTGGATTGCATTCAAGACTTCATTCAACAATAGTGTATAAGACACGCATTTCATTTAGGCACGTTGTACTTGAGGCGAGACAATAGGTTGTTTACCTGTTCAGAATCATGCAGTGTTTTCAGAATAAACAATGTTTCTGCTAACTTTCAGCTGTGTCTTCTTCATATTCAACATTCCTGACAGCTGTAGCAACACGAATAACCTTGATTTGACAAGGAAAAGCTTCAATGTGCCATTGTTAATGTCAATATTGCGATTCGGTGAACAAAAAAAAAAAAATCAAGTTGCTTGAACTTTTGTCTAAACCTATAAATCTTAGTCACAAACAACAGTTAAAAGTTAAGAAAAACTCAAAAATGTGTCGAGTGAAGTTCACTTGATATTTTGAGTTTTTAGACTTTTTCCCCCCCCTTTTACTCTGTACCATCTCCCAAATGCACAGTTTTTTCTTTGCTTGTAAGTAAGCTATAGAAACACTACCCTCATGAAATAAAGATGTAAAAGGCAATATTTCTTTTTTTTCTTCTTTTTTTAATACAGTTATCTCAAAAACAGTAAATAATGTAAAAATTGGGTGAAAAGAACATTATTTTAGAAACCAAGTGTGGAGGTTTGCATGTTCTCCTTGTGAGTTTTCTCCAGGTGCTCTTTTAGTGATTGTAAATTGGCTGTAGGTGTGGGTGGATGTCTGTGTGTAAGCTCTGTCACGGGCTGGCAAAAACTCCAGTGTCAGCAGGGACAGACTCCAGCCCCACTGTGATCCTGGTTTGGAAAGCGATTAAGCAAATGGAATTGAAATTGTTCCAGTTTCACATCTGAAATCAGATGTATTTTCTCTGATGTATGAAAGAAGTTGCAGTGAAAACTGATTTAAATGATATTAAATGATAGAGATTTCTGTTAAAAGAAAAATCTAGGGAAGCTTTTAGAATAATAACAGTGAAACTGAACAAGTTTAGTTTGTAAACTAGACAAAATTGAAGCCTTAGTAAAATACTTCAACAATACAGATTTCAATGTGGGTAAAATGGATCATCTACTAATCAGAAGGTTGGTGGTTTGATCCCTGGCTCCCTTATTCTGCATGTTGACGTATCCTTGGGCAAGACCCTCAACCCTGAGGTAGCCCAATGCATCAATTGGTGTGAATGATACTTGCAGTAAGAAAGCGCTTTGAGTGCTCAAACTGAGTCTATTTTAAATGTCTTTACGACCTGTATCAGAAGATATATTGTGCACTGTGACCTATGATCATTCTGTGAAAAATAATATGATCAAATATGAATTAAAAATTTTGATATTATTTCCCACACAGTGTTATTTTTTGCCATGTTGCACAGTTATTTCAGGCAGAAATACCAGAATAAAATTCACTTTAATTCATCAACTAAGACTAAGACTGCTGCTTTATCACTGCATTACCACATCTTGACTTGTCTGAGAGTGAGTCTAGTGAAATGGAAATGGATTTCATATAGCAAACTACAGCACAGGAAAAAACAATCCTTAAATGTCTTTAAAAATCTTTTTTTAAACAGCAATGGTGTGAATAATTTTAATTACCCGGTTTCAGTTCATTAGACATTCATTTATTCTTGTTTCCAATGTCGTTACCTGGTAATTACTTTACTTGTTATTAAGGGTCATGCAGGAATGGAGGCAATCCCAGACACGTTGCTAGTCCACTGCAGCAGAGCTGTGGAGTGTTTACATACTGTGGTATGTGCTGAACATAAAATCTTCATAGGCTGAGAATCTCTGACGTCATTTTAGGGGAAAAAAAAACAAAAACAAAAAAGCACAATTCTCATTCTCCACTTGTTACACGAACATAGATATTAGATAAAACATTTATACCTTCATCTCAGAACTTCACTTTTATCTGATACCAAGGGCATTTAGATGAAATAACAATGATTCTCCCTGATCAGTAGGCAGAATACACCACCCAGGAAGCTAAGATGTGACACCTGTCAGTGCCAATGCAAGAACAGTGTCAGTAGCTGACTAGTTATATGCTGTGGTCTGAAAACCGGGGCTGCTGATCCACTATGTTCTGGAGGCCTTTGATCAGCCTGCATCTCTGGCCAGTCAGATGAACAGGCACTGAGGCAGAACAGGGCCTTTGAAGATCTCAATCATCTGTTACTGATAAGGTTATTATGTTGTTGCTCTTTGCCTTCAAGGCCGTAATCAAATGTGACAGAGACTGCCCTGCTGTTGCTCCCACAGGGAGGCAATGAGGTGTACAGTAGCAAGATTTTGTCAAGGGAGGCTGAAGGGTGGAGACACCCGATGAATTATTAGATGTTTTCATTTTGGTTGCAAAAATCAGGCAAACAGCTTCTGCGCTAGAAACCACGTTGTGCTCGTGTCTGCGGGCAAAATCTGTGTCAGCTGACTATAAGCTGACTCGTGATTCCAAGATACATTAACACATGTGACAACAGAGTGTCTATACATTGTCCCAGGGGTCGTAAGACGAAATTTAACAATTTCCTCTTTCGTGAGATGTTAAATGCCAATCAAACCGCAACCCTTACCTGTGGCTTTCCCCTACAAGCTGTCAAAACTTAAGCCGACAACCCCAAAAGAGCGCCTTTCTTCAGGAGTATCAAAGGCTTCTAAACAACGCTTTTATTTTGAAACGACAGCTCAGATAAATCACAAAACTTTGCTCAGCTACCTTTAATGTGCCTTTAGTTGTCTCTCAAATAAAGGCTTGTGTTTAATTCTCTCTGCTGCTTCTCTGTGTAAACAGGAATCCGAATCAAACGAAATCACTCAGATTAAACTAATTGCTCGCTGTATCTTCATGGCTGTGTAGCGCTGTGTGTTGTATGTTCAGTAATCACTTTTAATAATTCCCTCTGCGGAATACAGAAGAGATCGATTTTTGCTGTTGAATTTTCTTTGTTTATTTCCAAAATCCTGTTCTCAGCTCGTTCCTTCGTCTTTTTTTTCCACAAAAGAAAAATCTGCCTTTCTGACATCACAATAAACTCAGAGAAAAACAAGACGAGAATAACAAGTGAGGGGAGGACTTTAGAAAAAAAAAAGTTTTCCTTCTAATCTTCTCCATCACACATCCAAAATCCAATGGATTAGGCTCTGCACCCCTGAGCTCACTATCACAGTCGAGACTACTGGTGCATGAAACATCTCTTATTACCTTCGTTTTATTTCTGCTATTCATGCCAGGCATTCTTGCTCTGGGTCTTTAAAATGGATGTTATAGAGTCCACAGTTTTGGGAGATTTTTCAGCTGGATGCATGCAGCCCTTTTATAGGCGAGCTGACAATATTTACTTTTGAAATTAGCGCTTTAAAGAAAGCAGGGGAATAAAGGTTGGACGACTAGCTGAGTAGAAAAGGAGGGCGGTAGTCTGTAAACAAAACTCTTAGTCAGGGCAGACAAACATGAGTTTAGGAAACGGGAGTGAAGCCAGACAGGGCAGAGCTGAAGGTCACCAATCCATCATCTGCTTGTTAAATAACTAAAATGGAAATCAAAGAACAATAAAACAGGGAATCAATAGCGAGTGAAGCTCAGGGATCAGACCCACTCCTTTGACAGGGATTATCAGCCAAGCTCACTGGCTTTTAAATGGCAAGCAAGGCAGAGAGCTGTGCCAGCAAGGCAACTAACCACAGCCATTTCACGCACATTTCTCTCCCCTCTCTCTGGCTGTTCCTTCAGGCAATGACCTTTGCAGTAATATTTCCATAGACATGCTGTTAATGGACAGGGCTGACATATAAGTGTGCTTTGCAAAGTTTGACATCAAGGATTATATAACAACCTCAGTCACTGACAGTGTGTTTAGGGGGGAAAGTGCCTTTGTCCTTTTCAGATTTTGGTCTCAGGGCAGTTGTTTGCTCACTTGATTAAATGATTAGGAGCAATTAGATAATGACATTCTAATTATTTCATTACAGCGTAGAAACAAGGTGGAAACATTAAAGTCAGTAATGATGCTTCCATTAAAATTGATTGGCTGACTGTTCTCGATTTCCAGACTAACTCTTTATTTCACTTTTCTGTATTTCCTGTACTTGAAAAGGTTTCTGACAAACTTTGTTGAGTGCTTCAATCATGCATTTGTAGCAATATGTTTGCAGTTTTATTGGTAACAAAAGCAGACAAACTGAATGTAAGGTAAACCATTTATTTTCTTTATGCTGCATTTTATCATCGAGGAATTTTATCCAATGTGAAAAATTAGGTCTTAGGTCTCCCGATGTACAGTAATAAACAATGCCTTTAATTAAATGTAACATTTTACCAATATATATTTATACAGCGTTAAATGCGGCTAATTCAAGTGATTTTTCATTTCAAAGGTTTAGCCTTCATGGCAGTTACATAATTCATCTAATCCATCAATACCTGCGCTCCACAACTATGAATAATGACTAATCAATAGCAGTAATGGTCATTAATAATCTGCTTTAGCTATAATCTCATATTGATTTGGTTGAATGGGCAAAAAAAAAAGAAAAAAAAAAGGCTTTTAAAAGTTGTGGAAACTCCAAACACTTAAAAAAAATCTCAAAATACCCAAATCGTCAGTCTAATTAGAACATGTTTATATGGCAGGTATGGCACAGTAAAGTACAATAACTAACAGTACCACAGACCTTTTTTTAAAGGATAGTATAGCTAAGAAATTATTAGTGATTGGAGAAGTTAGTTGCATGAAACACCAAGTATGTCCCATGGAAATTGTTTTTGACATGTTTAGGCCAGCCAATACTTGTACATTTTGAAAATGATGCCTCTGGATAAAAAGTGTTATTTTCAGACAATAATTGACATGAAAAGTTCACATCTCTTTCAAATTGCTGATATCCAGTCTATAAACTTTATGTTGTCACAAACCGGCTTAAAATATGACAACATGAGGTTTGCTTCGATAAAAGATTTACAAAAAAACAGACACCAAGGGAGGTTGAATGGAGGAGAGAGGCATGAGCAATTCATCTCGACCAGCATTTGTAGTCTGGAAGGCCAAACACTCACAAGAGTAGCAGAGGAGCGGCAGTGGCATTGATATCGCAACGTCTTCGTGCCAGACTACAGATGTGTTCAGAAGTTCACATACACTCAAAGTAGACATGAATGTGTCATACTTTTAATGATTTCTTTGAGCTGTTCTTTTTCCAGGGTGGAATTATGGTACAGCTTACATCTTTAATGACTAAATAACAAGACGTAAGTGCACAAGTTTGAATTTATTTGGATTTTCTCAAAGCCACACACAGTGATTTGTTTGACAGCATTCATTGGATTGACCAATAGAAAAATGAGAAATTTCAAGAACAACTGTAGATTCCAAGATCATCAGTTCAAACAGTTGTATGTAAGTACAAGTTATTTGGTTGTCGCCACTTTGTCTGGAATTCTGGAGGAAGATCCTATCTGTAACTACCACCGCCAGATTAGAGGAAATTGGTTGACTTGTTCCGCTGACTCAAGTTTTACATTGGCAAGGACGGAGAGGGTACTAACCAAGAAAAGACGCCCCTGCTCCAAAATCAACAGCTTCAAGCTTGACTGAAATTTGCAGCTGCCCACATGGACAAGCCAAATTACTTCTGAAGAAAGGTTTTATGGTCAGATGGGACAAAGATTTAACTATTTGACCACAATGACAAGAGGTATGTTGGTGAGACTTTCAAACCAAAGAACATTGTATCAGCTGTCACGCTTGATGGTGGTAGCATCATGCTGTAGCACTGTTTTCCTGCTTGTGGTTCTGGTACACTCCACAAATTGGATGGAATAATGAACAAGCAGGACTACCTCCAAATTCTTAAACTTCACTTCAGATAGCTTCGACAGCTAGATGGTTGAAACTCTGACAACGTTGGGTGTTCCAACAGGACAATGATCCACACTTCAGAACTACTAGTTACTACTGGAATGGATAAAGCAGGCTAATGTTAAGCTTCTGGGATTGTTTTCCCAAAGTCCCGATCTTATTTGAAATCAGGACTTTGTGTGTATACTTTTGAGCTTGTGTGGATTAGAGAACCCCCCCCCAAAAAAAAAAATTAGAACTTGTGCACACAGTTCTTATTTTTATAGCCATTAAAGATGTACACTTTGCCTTGGAAAAAGAAGAGCTCAAATAATAATTAATAGTATTCAAGCCCACAATGGAAAAACTTCTGATTACAACTGTAAATAAGGCCTTAAGAAAAAGAATAGATTACTTTATCTATAGTCTTATTGGGCTTTATCGACAAGGCCAATTTTTGTTGACAGTGTCATTACTTGTGTTCTTGTTTAAACATACAGTGTATATAAAAATGCCTGAAATACAAATGACTCAGTTATCTAAAGCATGATTATCAAAAGCAGGTTAAAAAAAATGGGAGTATGTCTGACCAGTCTTTTGTATTCATTTGCCCTCGAGATGATGCCTTCGTAGAAAGTGTCTGGTCAATGGGTCCTCAGCATTCAAGTGAGAATGCAACACTTTCACTTTGCATTCAGTTTGATTACCGAAAACATGGAAACTTAATTACACTCATTGTTATGCTTTGTCACTTCACTGGTCAACATGCTGCTGAATATCAATGAGCCCCTGATAAATCATGTCTTTGCTGAACACTCAGAGGAAGAGAAAGGCAATTGCCCAGTGTTGCTCCAAGGACACAAAAACCTAAATTACTCTCTTACATGTGCGAAATGACAATAACACAGAAACTAGTTGGAAATCGGTCTTGCAGAATGTTTTCTAACAATGTGATCGTGACAAATTAAGTTAAATTTAACCTAATCATGGAGTCTAGGGTCACTGTTTTTTGTCTTCATTACATAGAGTCTGAAATGGTTCCAGCTTCTTACAAATTTTTCAAAGCTATTTTCTTCAAATGTATTTTGGATAAATAATGTGAGACAAATACACACTTGATGTATGATTAGGTTGCTTTTTTTTTAAAGAACAATCACTCTGCACTTTACTCTGCATGGACACTGAGGCAAGTGCAACATTACATTCTCGTGACAGATTTAAATGTTACAGATTTTTACCTTAATGGAACTGAATACACTGCTCAGAACAAAAACTGTATTTTAAATAGGAAAAAACCCGAACTCATGTTCCCTGCCTATAAGGCTGAAAAGAAAAGCCCCACACAAACAAGAAAAACTAGCGTCAGCCATTTCCTTAAAATGACGAGGCACAATAGCAGCCACTTTTGAGAAATTAGTCTGGGATCATGCAGGCTGTCAGCAAAGCAGCAAGGTCTTTGGGCCAATGGTCCATGAGCCGTTTAATGAGGACTAGGGGATTCTTCCTCCATAGCTCAAAGGGCCATATGGCTTACAGCAGCTGCTTGCTATGACTGCTGATCACATGTGGTGCTCACATCTCAGGGCGATCGTAACTATAGCACCACTTTATAGATGTGTTGTTATAAGGTTAAGGGTTTAGAAAATATGCAAAACACTCACTTTCAGAAGTCTGTATCATCAAACCTCCCCCCTCCCCGCCCTTCAGTGTACTTACTGTATGTAATTGCACGCTTGACTTCAATGAATAATTGAATCAAGTCCTTATTTATGTCATGAACACTGGAAACTGAGAGTCACCGTGACAATACCTTAACTGTGCGACTGTTTAATCAAAAGCGGCACGGTTAAAAACAGCTGGAGATCGCGCCTGTATGTAAATTAAAGCTTAGGCAAAAGATGTGAAAAAAGAATTTAGAAAAGGTGCTTTGAAGAGAGAAACAATTTATTTGAAATATATTTTAAAAACACACTCTACAGCGTTTAAATTATGCTCTCTGCAATTAGACATTGTTCATCATTTCACATTTACGAGGTATAAATAACTGATGAAACACGCAATGTTTGAGTTTTATTATGCAGTTGTGGGATTTCCACGGCGTCTTTCACCCTCTGTTTTTGCACACAGAACTGTTTACAGTGCCTGGCATTCTTACAAATTTTTATTTGATCTTCCTTTTTGCGACAGGGGAGCCAATGTTAACAGCTGCATCTCTACTATACTGTAAAGACTTGCTACTTTTTTTCTTTTTCTGACAATGCCTTTCTAAGACCTCACTTTCCACCAGTGCAGGAAACAAAATGGCATGCGCGGTACCTAATCAAGAATGCTATCATGCATCTTCACTACACAATACTAAATTCAGCCTCTGCCACACATACACAAAGCAGGGCAGGCTGTTCTACAGAATGAGAATGTCATGGCTCACAAAGAGCAGAGTGGCCCATTTTCATCAGCCAACTGTGGAATTGTAAGATATGAAATGAAAACCCCCCTCTCTTCCATCAATATGGTGCAATTATGAGCTACAGAGAAATTGCTCCTGCAACCAGGCAATCCATACTTCTGTCACTTGCCACATCTCAAATGCAATCAGACACACAATAGGCAGAGCTAGATTCTGGCTGATCCAATACTATTTTGTTGAAGCTAACATTTGCACTTTTTTTTTTTGGTAAATTACTAGGATGGACCTGGTGGCTAAAAGAAAGCCTTGATATCCATAGCTAATAGCAGAGGGGAAAAAAAGGGGGAAAAAAAAAAAGAGGATAAAGTGAAATTGACAGAGTGCATGAACAGAGTGCTGCCAGCTTCACTTCTCATGGTTCCTCAAAAATCACACACCAGAGTGTAATGAAGTCAAGGCTTGATCAAAAACTTGGAGTGCGGTGAAATGGAGCAGAACTAAGCATCTGGAAACAGCAAAAAATAGTTCCCCGAAGGTTCTCGGAATAACCACTGGAGAGCAGGGCCAGCTTGCACCGTCTCTCCCTGGGAAAGTAACTGTGATTAATGTCTGCTATTTAAGCTCCGGTTTGTTTTGTCAAGAGGACAACAGTGTGACTATGCAAGGATTTAACACAACCTACTATTTTTGTTTGTCTGTTTTTCCTATATTTGGTGACTTCATGCACACTATAATATCTGGAACATTTCTGCAGGTGAACTACTTCAAAACAGTCTGGGTAGCTTTTTTTCCCCACCCATCTATTTGAAACCTTCAGATCCAGACTGATGTATAATTCATCTCCTTTAATTCTCTGGGGGTATTCATTCAAAAAGGTTCATTAAGTAATTTAATTGAAAGAATTAGCTCTGACATGTGACCTGTTGTCTTCAGCATGAACATTGGGGCAGCTAGTTGAAAGTTATGGACAACTTTGATTTCTCGTGACCTGGACATGAGCTCACTCATTAAGACAATCTTCTCTTCTAAACTCTGCCAAATACAGAAAATCCATTTTATTCACAGGGTGTGACATTTTTATTCTCTAACTTTTGTCTTATTTGTCTGGGCTCTCAATAAAAAAAATTCTCTCTTTTTTCCTTTTTGCTTAAAACATCAGTGAGATGTTTTTTTTAAGTTTTTTTTTATATATCAAATGTCTCACATTTATTAAAATGTTGAAGCAAATATTTGTGCAATATGAGAACTCTGCTCCAGTTTCACCTGCTACAGCACATGACTCATCTCAGTGTTGTTTATTGTACTCTCCTGTATTCCTTTGAACAATTTTATGAATATTTGTTGTTTTTTGTGCTAGCAAACACAACATATGTTCATAACATATTATGCACAGTGGAAATGAGTTACCGTGGTTATATGAAAGATAGAAATACCTTATTGATCCCAGTGCATCTAATCCCTACACTAACATTAACACTTGAAATGAGAATTGAATGTGAACACATGGATTACTTGTGAATTTGTCTAAAGATCTAAGAAAATCTGCAATACAATCATGTAGAGAGCCCATGAAGTGCTTTAAATGTAATGAATAAAAATCCAAAAGTCTACTCTGCATACGATCAAAATTGATACAATCTTGTCTCTTGGAGTTAATTTTTAAATTCATTCGCCAGACTATCAGTTGTTTTTAAAAAGCTCCATTGTAAATGATGTCATATCATTTTTATATGGTGTCATTCCTCAGTGTTGTTACTATTGATGACCCCTTTTCTTTGGCGCTATCATCACAGCAAGAATAAGCTCTTTGCAGGTTTATGGTAAAGGGTGATAAAGGAAACAGGTCACCAGAAACACTTCATCCTCAAATTACAATGATGTTTGTCTCTGTATGACTTTAGACTCGTTGGCAGGGTTATTAAGGCCAAACAAAGGGGCAACAAGACTAGCAAAAGTTTGAAGAACATCCACATACAGCATTATTTGCACTGCATCAGTGGATGTAAGGCAACACATCTCTCTTGCAAAGTCTTTAATATTTACAGAGCTCTGGTACTTTTGGGGGAAAAGATAATAAAGTGAGCTGGAAGAAAGAAAAAAAATAACTATAAGAGGCATAAGGAATGTCATTTCCTATCAGCCAGTAATCTTTCTCTATAGATTTATGTGAAAGCAGTTTGGCTGCACTGTCAGCCAAGGACTGCATGCCTGACCTGCAGTATCCTCTCTATAGAAATCCACTCAAGTTATGTCCACATGCAGTAGCAGAAGAAAACAAGCAAAGCAGTGTGTTTAACCAACACATTGGACTTTTGTGAAATAATCTTTAAAATGTTAAAATATGGCAAGTTAACATCAACTTATTAAATATTCTTGTCATGTATCAAAGGACTTAAAACTAACAAAAAAGGATGAAGAAAAAAGGGAAGAGCTACTCTCTTAAAAATTAAACATTGAAAACAGTGTTGTGGATGTGGTAGCACGCCTTGTCTTCTCGGCTAAAGTCTCAAACAATGAATGAATGAGTGAAAACCTCATTGTTTCTAATAAACTGGGAGATGTGCAGTTCAGCTTTTCTGTGCTGGTAAAGGCAAATATTGGCAGCAGTATTTTGACGGTAATGGTGAATAACTGTTAATGATGAAACCATTTTTTGGCTGTAATAAAATCTGATATGGATAGGCTAATTTTATTACGAAAAAGTACAGGAGCACGGACTCACAAATAGAGGGCTTTCTACTCCCTCGGGATCTCGAGATGAGTTGAGAGGAGTTTTCAATTCTAAAATTAACTTTGAAGTCAACATCAGAAATACCATCAAGTCTGCCTTTATAATTTAAGGAATATTGCCAGAGTGCAGATATTGCTCTCACAAGAAGATAATGAAACACTAATGTGTGCTTTTAACCATAGCCGTTTTGATTAAAGGCAATGTCCTATGCTCAAGTGTTATTCCAGGAAAACCTTAAACTAGCAGCAGAACTGTAAAGACATGCAGAAAGGCTCCGTTAAACCTTTTTTTTAATGTATTAGATGATAAGATTGTTTTTTAGATGGTGTTCATGATCCTCATCCACGGTGGGTAAAGGAGAAAGAAAAGCTGTTGGATCAATGTAAAATACATTTGTGGCTTAAAACACCTACTGGTGTTTTGACGCAAATAGTAGAGAATGATTTCGATTATTTAGGGTAATTTTATTACTACTACAGCTGCTACTGTTGATGTTTTCATTGCTTTAGATAAGATTCCCATTTTTATTACCACTGCCAGTCTCCTTACATTTCTCTTTAAAGCATTTTCAATGCAAAAAAAACCGCAAAAAAAAAGAAAAGAAAGAAGTGGCTGTCTCTCCTTTAAGCTGTGACCACAGCACTTTGTGTGTTAAAGCAATAGAGAGACTTATAGCCGGAGGGGGGGGGGGGTGAAGGTGATGGATGCTACTCTCAAATGTATTGTCTTGCAAAGTTTTAGGCTGCTGCGGCATTTTCCACATGGTAATTTTCCTCTCTGTAAGGGTGCAGCAGTAGGAAAGTGGCTTTTGCTACTCAGAGCCGATTTGTCTGCAGAGTCAGATTTAGCTTTTAAGCAACTCAAAGTATAAGGCTTTGACAGAATCTTGATGTAATGAAAATTTTGCTGATACAGGAGAAAGGGCTTTGTAAACTAGATTGTGTTGACCACTCGACTGTGACCGGTTCAAAACTTCTAAAATATTTGCTTTTACTTAGATATGGCAGCAGTGAATAAAACCCTGCAGATTTTTTTCCCCAATGAAGTTAGAACATGGCAAGATTTTGTCCTTGTTTGTCGTCGTATTAACATCCATTTAACAAATCAGTGTAGCATGCAAATCAACATCGTCAAGGCTACTTGCTTTCAATATTGATTTATAGGCTGGATTTTATGTTTTTGTGCTGTTATTTAATATTATAAGGCTGATTTAGCAGGAAGTGTAAGGATTAGGCACATGTCACTCATTGGCTGGTCTCTGAATCATTTGTACAGCACACCTCCTGAAGTTCCTTTGATCTTTGGTCCTTTTAATATTATGTTCCTCTACCAGTGGTGTCCTGAGCCAACCCTAAAAGAAAACCCCAAAAACCTTGCTCTTCATGCACAGTGCAGTTATTCAATTAAAATTCATTTATGCTTGTGGCATGTAGAAAAATTCTAAGCAGATCCGGTTAATTCAGATTTTGTCTCAAGATGACAAGACAGAAAAACATAAATGACTTTGATTGCGGGTTCTGTCACAGTTGCGGTAGCGAAACAAAGCAGAGACAGAGAAACGGGTTAAAGCATTTCAAAAGTGGCAATAGAAACACTGAAGTTACTTATGGGCTTGTAAGGACCTGGGGGTTAGGGCGGTAGTTGAGAATCAGAAGCTGACATAGGACTGAGCAGTACAGGGGGTAATGCAGAGGGGAACCAAAGGGGACAGGCAAGACAGGAGGTCTGGAGACAAGGGCTGGGTCAACTAAGGGGAACTGCAGGCATAGAAAAAGAGGAACTATACACAGCAGAATACTCACAGAGCAGTAAAGTTAACCATAAATGACTACTTGAGGAGAGGCTATATTCTGGCAATGAGGAGGTGGCAGAGCAGAGCATGTGAAGGAGACTTGATTGTTGAAGTGGCTGCAGCTGGTTGGGCTCTGTTCAGGCTCCAGGGCACCTGTCTCCAATTCTGCAATCAAGCCCACAGTAACATAGAAGGGAAAGGGAGACGGATTTCAGATAAAGCACGAGAGGAAACAGAAACAGAGGCTATGACCAAAGAACTGTCAAGGCTGAATCCTAATAGCCACACTAATGCCTAAGTATCGCAGCCTCAAATACTTAAAAGTGTGGGCAGCACTAAAACTAGTGATGCACGAATCGTTCAGTACTCGAGAATCACTTTACTGACTCAAGAATCATGATTCACAAGCCCAACTGACTCATCCCTGTTGCTGTTAGCAAAATAATTTCATTAGTAGAAATATATCTAGCTTATAATTAAAAT
This sequence comes from Copadichromis virginalis, assembly GCF_057382275.1. Taxonomy (NCBI): domain Eukaryota; kingdom Metazoa; phylum Chordata; class Actinopteri; order Cichliformes; family Cichlidae; genus Copadichromis; species Copadichromis virginalis. The sequence continues at coordinate 21,311,547 of NC_140630.1, forward strand.
TGTGGAGAAAAGCACAACATCCAGTACCTTAACAAAAACATTTCTGCTCTGAACTGGAACAAAAAAACCTGAGTAGAAGCTCACATCAAGACACTAGCTCCTCGGTTCACAGTAGCATCGCTCTGCTAACATGCTAACAGCACATTTGAGCTACTCACCCCCTCCCTCCTGTGCTGAATCATAGCGTAAGCGAATCACTCAGGACTCACTCACCCCCTCCCTCCTGTGCTGAATCGTAAGCGCAAGCGAATCACTCAGGACTCGCTCACCCCCTCCCTCCTGGCGCACAGCTTCTTCTTCTTCTTCTTCTTGGTTGGCAACCAATGTTAAGGCGCATTACCGCCCCCTGGCTCACAGCTCAGTGGACATTTAGATGAGAAAATATATATTTGACAAATTTAAGGAAAATACTGATAAAATAAAAATAAAATAAATGTTCCCTTTAGAATTTTTTTTGCTCTTTTTTGCTCTATAAAATAGTTGTTTTCTTTTACAATCACTCATCTTAGCAGTAGGATATACATAAAAAGAGAAACAAATTAAGTTTGAGTGAAAATGTAAATTTTTTGCACTCTCTGGTCTACTGACTCAGTGACTCAAATAACTCAAAATCCGATTCACTTTGGTGAGTGACTCCTTAAAACTCGATTCAGTAAAAAGAATCAAATTTACCATCACTAGCACTAAAGTGTGTGTAACCGGTGTGATTCTGCGTTGTGTCTGATAAAAAAGGTAAAAGAAAGACCTCCAAGTAAATAATTTGCCCACTCCAGCTCCTCTCCCACAGGGGAATTGTAGAAAAAGGGCTGGCATTTATTTTTACATTAAACATAAAATATGCATTTACACATAACATATTTGACATAAGATAAAACAAAAACAACAACATGAAATCCGACATACCTGATAAAAAAGGTAAAAGAAAGAAAGACCTCCAAGTAAATAATTTGCCCACTCCAGCTCCTAGACCAAATACAAACAGTGGGGAAGAGGGTTAGCTCAACCCACCACAGCTCCCAAGCTAGCAAGGAGTATATATTCATGCTAGCATTTATAGCGCCTAAAACACATTTATGATACACACATACTACACACTTATCACATCTTACAAAAACAGGCTTAATAATGACAATAACTTAACTAACATCGCAAACATAAACATCAGGGTGGCTAAATATGAATTATGTGTGTTTTTAAGGTGTTGGAAAGAAATGACACCCACCTCTCCCACAGGGGAATTGTAGAAAAAGGGGAGAGGCAAAAGGGGTACGCTGTATTTATAGTATTGCACCAAAGAAGAAGAAGAAAAGAATGAGGAGGGGCTCTAACTGATAATGAACACAACTACAGGCTTGGAGGTCCTAAAAGTCAGGTATAAAAGGAGCAGTTTGGGGGTTTAGAACACATTTTGTGTAATTATAACAATGTGATTTATGACTCTGTTACATGTGCACGGTCATAAAAAAGTCAAAATTGTATGAACAGGATGAAATATCTCTTTGTGAAAGACGGAAAACACGATTGTGGTAAAAGAGTCCAAAAATCATCTCCCACCTCCTGCCTCGACCTTGTGGCATTTTCCACAGTGGTGTAGGTGAATTTACGAGGGTTTAAGAAAAGAGAACAATATGACAGCTGATTCCTATTTCAAAACCTCACGTCACTCAAGGTGTTCTTGCTGTGTTGTTTCCACCAGCTAAAAAAATATGATAAACATACACTGAACAAAAATATAAACGCAACACTATTGTTTTTGCTCCCATTCTCCATGGGATGGATGTAGAGACCTAAAATTCATTCCAGATACACAATATAACCATCCCTCCCAAACAGTGGTCACAAATCAGTCCAAATGTGTGGTAGTGGGCACATCTGCTATATTGAGATAATCCATCCCACCTCACAGGTGTGCCACATCAGGATGCTGATCTGACATCATGAGTAGTGCACAGGTGTACCTCAGACTGCCCACAACAAAAGGCCACCCTGGAATGTGCAGTTTTTTGCGCTATTGGGGGTCTGGGGACCCAGAACCGGTCAGTATCTGGTGTGACCACCATTTGCCTCATGCAGTGCAACACATCGTCGCATGGAGTCTATCAGATTGTCAATTGTGGCCTGTGGAATGTTGGTCCACTCCACTTCAATGGCTGTGCGAGGTTGTTGGATATTCGTGGGAACTGGCACACGCTGTCGTATACGCCGGTCAAGCACATCCCGAACATGCTCAATGGGTGACATGTCCGGTGAGTATGCTGGCCATGCAAGAACTGGGACATTCTCAGCTGCCATCTGCCCTGAACAATGTGAACCATGATTCATCCGTGAAGCGCACACCTCCCCAACGTGCCAGACGCCATCGAATGTGAGCATTTGCCCACACAAGTCTGTTACGGCGACGAGCTGGAGTCAGGTCAAGACCCCGATGAGGACGACGGGCATGCAGTTGAGCGTCCCTGAGATGGTTTCTGACAGTTTGTGCAGAAATTGTTTGGTTGTGCAAACCAATTGTTCCAGCAGCTGTCTGGGTGGCTGGTCTCAGACGATCTTGGAGGTGAACCTGCTGGATGTGGAGGTCCTGGGCTGGTGTGGTTACACGAGGTCTGCGGTTGTGAGGCCGGTTGGATGTGCTGCCATATTCTCTGAAACGCCTGTGGAGACGGCTCATGGTTGAGAAATGAACATTCAATGCACGGGCGACAGATCTGGTTGACATTCCTGCTGTCAGCATGCCAATTGCACGCTCCCTCATTGCTTGTGGCATCTGTGGCATTTTGCTGTGAGACAAAACTGCACATTCCAGGGTGGCCTTTTGTTGTGGGCAGTCTGAGGTACACCTGTGCACTACTCATGATATCAGATCAGCATCCTGATGTGGCACACCTGTGAGGTGGGATGGATTATCTCAATATAGCAGATGTGCCCACTACCACACATTTGGACTGATTTGTGACCACTGTTTGGGAGGGATGGTTATATTGTGTATCTGGAATGAATTCTAGGTCTCTACGTCCATCCCATGGGGAATGGGAGCAAAAACAAAAGTGTTGCGTTTATATTTTTGTTGAGTGTATTTTATTACCAATGTTGGAATTTTAAAGAAAATGGAATATGTAGCCAATAAAATAGATTTTTGTTTTGGTTATTTTCTTACTTTTTTCCTGCTGTAGAGTAATGCAGCATGACTCTTCAGCTTCTTGTTTTCCAGAAATGGAAAACACACATTAATAACATTTATATGGCCTGCACCTATTGGTCAAATTTTTTGGTTATTTTCATGAATTGCCTGATGGTGGGAATTATTGGATAGGGTGGTCTAAGGAAGCATTTGCTTAGTATTTAGAAGATCCGACTAGTTCTTCTTATGGCTGCCATGCAGATACTTCCACTTCAAAACCTACTCAGAAAGCAACAAATACTTTTAATATATAAAAAGAAACATTAATTCATTCAATGCAAACCTGTTGGGCAGGTTGCTCCTCCTATGCTTGTTTTTAACTCTCTTGCCTCCACATATTTCTACAGTAAATTCAGCAGCCGGGCTTGCTACCAGTTTAGCAGATGAACAGATATCTTTTACAGCACATCTGTGTCTCTCCCCAAGCTTCATAGCAGAAATGTTGACCCCATCTGATCCAGGTCACAGCCTTAGATGCTCAGGTGGGGTTCTTGGCTGTTCCAGAGTCAAGGCTTAAATCTACAGGTGATGGTGTCTGAGGAGATAAGGCTCCCAGACTTCCTTCAAATCATTTGTGAAAACACCTTTTTATAAACGTGTGTCTATGTAATGTCTATGTGTGACTGTTTATCAGTTTTATTCAGCAACTTTGAATCAGTAACTTCTTGTGTCATTCCTGGGTCACTGCCCGAAGGGTGGGAGTGGTGAATGCCACTTAAATACATTAATTAGAAAGTCTGACCTAATTTGTAGAAAGGTTAGCATTGGAGAAACTGCTTCATTAGCAGATGCACACAACCAGTCTGGTCCCTTTCTACCTCCTCTGTCTGTCTTCTGTTTCTTAATTACGATCCTGATGAACATTGGGGAATATTAGTCATGGTTCCTGTGAAGCACACTGTTTTTCTATTGCAACCCGTGAATTGACTTGTTTTGAAATGCAGATCTGAAGATAGCTGAAGTGTCACATCAACAACATTCAACAGAACACTGATCTCATCTCTGATCATCATTGAGCAGGTTTAATGCTGTCCCTCCTGGCAAGCGAGCAATTATTTCATGGGTGTAGCAAAGTGTTTACACAAAGTGTGATTGGCAAGCTCAACAAAGTTGAGGATGGTATTTGTGTCTCTGTATGTGCTGCCTGCTCCATTGGATGAGTGTGTGACAGACAGGACCTGGAAATGCGATCGATTGCATGCTCACTGTCTTGGCTAAGAAACTAGGTGTTCAATTTCTCTTGCACATCTGGAATCTTGCTCATCAATCAACCAACTGTACCAGGTGTGCTGACAGGGTGTGCTGGCCATTGGATTGATGGTTGACTTCACTTTTGTCCCATTGATTTTGAAATGTTTGAGTGCTTTTCTTTTTTCAAGAAAGAAATGCTGATGTGTCTTCATAAATGGATATACTAATTTGTTTTCTTGTCCAGAGCTACAACAAATTACAGAATATCCATGCATTTATTCAAACGTTTTTGCTTTCAGTAGCTGAAGCAATTATTTTGACTTAGCATAGCTTCCCAATGCTTGGCAAACAGATAAGATATTTGTTTTTCCCCTTTTCAACAAATGGAGTGTAAAACAAACAAAATCTAAAGTTTTACATTTTTATTTGTTTACAGGTAAAAGAAATGAGGTACGATGTGCTCACTAATGAGCTTGAGATGTGCTAGTAGGCAGGAAGTTTGGACATGCTAGCTGTCTCCATTAACTTCCTATTTTTTGCTAGACCAAAATAATTGCCTTCTGGCTCTGTCAACATCCTTCAAGAAGTAGTTCAGTGTTTTGAGAGGAATTAAATCTCTGTATTGAATGTGAGGCTAGAAAATTAAAAACAAAAGGCAACATGCTAAAACAATTAATAAACTTTACAAGTGCTGATATCAAAAGCCTCAATCAGAAACTGAATTGGAATTTTGTGTGTGTGTGTGTGTGTGTGTGTGTGTGTGTGTGTGTGTGTGTGTGTGTGTGTGTGTGTGTGTGTGTGGGGTCACTGATGATATTAAAGCCATGCATAAAGTGCATGCTCCTGTTGCTCTATTAAAATACACTGGAAAGAAAGTATCATACTATTGCTTGCATTACCTAGAAATGTTATAACTTTAAGTAGCTTTAACCCTTTGTAGCAGGGGTGGGCAACTCCAGGCCTCGATTGCCAGTGTCCTGCAGGTTTTAGATATCACCCTGGGTCAACACACCTGAATCACATGATTAGTTCATTACCAGTCCTCTGGAGAACTTCAGGACATGTTGAGGAGGTCTTTTAGCTATTTGAATCAGCTGTGTTGGATCAAGGACACATCTAAAACCTACAGGACACTGGCCGTTGAGGCCTGGAGTTGCCCACCCCTGCTTTATAGGGAACACAGTGAAATACATAGAAATTCAAAAATTTCAAACCTGTGGTCTTATTGAAGTACATTACAGGACTTTTTAACTTGTGTGAATTTTTTCCAAAAAATGTCTGTATATTTAAAAAAAAAAAAAAAAAAAAAAAAATATATATATATATATATATATATATATATATATATATATATATATATATATATATATATATATATATATATATATATATATAAGAAGAACCATATAAACGTATTTTTTAAAGATTTTTCTTGACTAACACTAACACTTTTCACAAATATGATACATATCCAGCCACAGGCACCTGATTCATGGGAATAATTTCCTTTAAGGTGATCAGGCTAGACTTTTCTTCAAAGAATGAATTTCAGTAATGCAAAAAGACCTGGATGTCCATGGAAAACAGCAGTGTTGGATGATCACAGGAGGTAGGGTTATTGACATCCAAGTCTACCATAAAGAGAAGGCTACATGAAAGTAAATACAGAGGGTTCAGTGCAAGGTGCAAGTCACTCATAAGCCTCAAGAATAGAGAGGCTAGATCTGACTTGGATTGTTATTTTATTTTATTTTTTTTAAATGTTTTTAGCACAGTTTGGGAAAAACATTCATTGGACATATGACACCAAGATCAATCTCTACCAGAAAGGTGGCAAGAAAAAAGTATGGCGAAGGCGTGGAACAGCTCATGATCCAAAGCATACCAAATCATCTGTAAAATAACTGAAAGCTGCTGCAGTAAAGGCCTGGTAGAGCATTAAAAAGGAGGAAACCCAGCAGCTGGTGATGTCCATGAGTAAAAGACTTCAGGCTGTTATTGCCAGCAAAGGGGTTTCAACCAAATATTAGAAATGAACATTTTATTTTCAGTTATTTAATTTGTCCAATTACTTTTGAGGCCCTGAAATAAAGGCATTGCTTCAGTTTCTCACATTTTTATATAATCTTTTTGCTCAGCCCACTAAATTCAAGCCGAAAGTCTGCACTTCAAATGAATCTGTGTGGTTTTATTTAAAATTCATTGTGGTAATGTACAAACCAAAATTAGACAAAAGTTGTCTCTGTCCAAATATTTATGGACTTAACTGTATATAATGCATGGGTTTCATCAACTTTCCACTGTTGGTTTTGATGTTATTACCACAGGTGTGAGAGTAGGTAGGGGTGAATAACCCAATTTTCTGAATTCCAGAAGAACACTAGTTCAAAATGCCCCAGGCCACTGATGATTGATCAGTGTAATAATGTCACTGCCTGTCACGTAACCTGATCTTTGTTGATTAGCTGGGAGAAATCCATGTGTTTCTACAACCTCACGGTGAGTCATGGAGAGGCCAAGTTTGATGTTCTTCTACAGTGGCTTGCAAAAGTATTTGGCCCCCTTGAACTTTCCCACATTTTGTCACATTACAGCCACAAACATGAATCAATTTGATTGGAACTCCACGTGAAAGACCAATACAAAGTGGTGTACATGTGAGAAGTGGAACGAAAATCATACATGATTCCAAACAATTTTTACAAATAAATAACTGCTAAGTGGGGTGTGCACGGTTCCAAACACGGTTCCTCACTCCCCCATAGGATGCTGAAATCTACCCTAGCTACACTATGTAAGCAACTTAACTGGAGGTACAGCATGCCAGGTTGCTTAATGTAAAAACTTATCTTAAGGCGGTCTAGTTCTTGTTTGAGAGATTTAGAAAAAAGAACAAATATGCTGTTGAGATTAAATATCAGACAAATTTACATTAAAGAATGAAGCACAATGAGAACTGACTTATTTAGTTCTCTACTGTGCAGTCGGTGTTGGGTGTAACATGCCACTGTAATCACATTACATTTTTCAGTAATGACACAATGTAACAAGTTATTATATTAAAATTTGTAATTACACTTCAGTCACACTTATGTCTTAACTGAAGAATCTTTGTAATGCAAGTTGCGCAGCTGTTTTAGTTTGTGGGGAGGGGAGTGGTCTTCAGCTAAAATAAGGACATTGCACAAAAGGACAAGAGCACGATGGTAAAGCTCAAATTTAGTCCAGGACAGAAGCAACTGCATTATCCTGCTAACACAACTTTTGCAAACATCTGCACCGACAGCATGCTGACACAAACCTAGCCAAGAACTCAGATGTTAAAGCTGAGTGTAGCAGTCAGACTATGAACTTTAACAGGTAACAAAAGCAGAGATGAGCAGTTTTACTTTTGCTGTTTCTAAAGAAGAATCACCGCAGTGATCGCTTTGAAGTCTCTTTTGGGCTAGTTTTCAGCACTGCGTTGACACTACAGACACTAAAAGAAAAATTCTGGTGTGTCATTATAACTGTGCTGTGAAGCTATTGCCTACAATTTATTTTTTATTATTGTTAACTGTTCATTATGAGACAGTGTGTTTCAGGCCATTTTGCTGAATGATGAGAAAGTAATGAAATGAGTAGTGTAACAAATTACTTTCTCAGGTGAATAATTAAATAGGGAACTTCATTACTTTTAAGTAAGGAGTAATACATTACTCAAAGTAATGACCCCAACACTTTATGCCATTCACCTTTCACACACGTCATCTGATAGCATCGTGACATTCCTGTAAGTGGTGATCATGGTGCACTTGTCCCCGATACCAGTGTTGTAGTTTGCACAAGTATGCTTGGCATCTGAGTGATGTAAATTTTGTAATCAGAGAGTGAAAGCAGCCTCTGGGGGGATGTCCACGTCCTTCCAATTTGTACTGTCTGGCCTGCATAGAAAGTGCACCAATTATGCATGTCCTCCAAGTGCACTCCAAGTGGACTTGGAAAAAAGTATAATAAGAATAACCACTCATCTGTGGTGTCTGCAGCTGTCCGTGTGTGCGCGCGAGTATAAAGCTATTCAGTTATTGGCTTTGTCAAATCAGCATTTACTGACATCCTGGTAAAAAAGATGGGCTGTCTTCTCAATGGGATGAGGTGACAGAGAGTCAGTGAATGAGTGGGTAAAAGAGAAACTTGAGCCACTTGATTGTGACAAAATAAGAAAGCCCTACCTCTGTTGCATGACTCATTGGGCAACGGCGTTTATGTTCAAGGGAAGTCATCAAGTCAGTTTTCTCATATCTGACAAAAAAAGAGGGTGTCACAAGATGGCTTTGAAAAATATATTCAGAAGTGTTAAGGGAAATCCTGTAAAAAGTCATGATTTCAAGAATCTTTTATTTTTTATTCTACAGCTGGAATTATGTATCCTTTAGACCTAATGGCCCAAATGAAACCCCACATACTATTACCTTCAGAAATAGCTATGCTGGCTGCTTTGTCACTCCCTCCACTCCTTTTGCTAATCTAAGACAATTGCCAAGTGGCTGTGATCTTTAGCACGCAGACATGAGAGCGATATCAATCTTCTCATCTAACTCTCATCATCTCTTTGCCCCAAAATATCACACAATTTCTTTAAACTGAGTAGAAAAATGTTCTTGTTCTTAATGTTCTTCATCCCCACAGTTTAAATAAAAGCAGGCAGAGCAGAATAGTTTGACTCAAACTAGGTCTGCTTTGACATCAGTGTCTGGCAGCAGCAAAGAACAGAAATGCCTTCATAAATCTGTTGAAATGCCAGGAGAAGAGCAGAATATGAGGCCATAACACGAGCCCGTCAGTGCATTTAAGTGTTAATTATTCATTTTTCTTCCCTCATAAATTTTAACGGGAAGCTTTTGTGATTAAAACAAAATATCCATGAGAATATCCTTTGGGAAGTGGCATTCTTTAAGCCCTTTAAAGAATTGTGAATAATGATGGCGCTCTCATAAAAATGATCCCCAGAGGATCCTGCTTGTTTCTTACTCTTTGCTACCTATTTGAGAGGACCCGTTGTTTTTAAAGCCAAATGTATTTTGTGACCAGAAAAAGAGGTGAACAAACAATCACAGGACACCAAAGTACACAGCTGGAATGGCATGCGGTCGTAAAATACGCTATAGCCTTTGGGAGCACTAATTGCCTAATGATGAAGTTAGTGTACATTATATGGGCTCTATTAGGTGGAGCTGTATGGACACCAATTTTCTCTTAATATGTTTAGAGGACGGATAATTTGGTGGCCATTCAAAGATATAATAATCCACTTATCTTTCACACAGCTAATCTACATTAAATACCCTTCCACCCTACCGCCTGCCCCACCCCCACCACTATCACACGTCTGTGGGTGTAGAAATACACATGCGCATATAGAATATAAATATTACCAATTAATTAGTGTCCTGAAATTTTTGTCCTGATATAATTTCAGATAAGCTGTGTTAGACATGCAAACAGTGGTAAATCAGAAATATCCCATGGTCTCTTTTTTTCTGTCCGTCAGCAGCTGCCACTAGATGTCACAATATTAACACCAGGCAATACTAGCTCAGTCAGCACCCAAACACCCATTCCTGAATCATCACTATTGTTATGTAAATGCCGCTTAAGGTGAAACCTTTTGGATATTTCCTAAAGGCAAACCTCCTACCTTTTACCCCATCTCTCTTTTCCTCTTGATCCAGAAAATTTCTACTTTAAATGCTACACAAGCTGTGACAAAAGTAATAGGAGTGGCATTGTGGGGGTTTCCTCGAGATATTGTTAAATGTAATGATAGCTTTGACACAGGAATTGTGTCTGGAGAAAACTATTGAATCATGCCCCTGCTTTATTTGCAGCCTTAAGATTTAATGTCTGTCCCCTCAATGTGGCTTTGATAAATGACCCTGGCAGCCAAAGCATCTTGCAGCTGTTCTGATACACACAAGAAGATGTTGAGTCTCCACTGAGGCAGACCACTGCTAATTAAAACCAAGCTATGGAAGGAGCATTTGTGGATTAAGCGTGCATCTGATAAGAGATATTCCTTTTTGAACACATGCGTAAAGCCAGAGAGATTCCTTTTAGTCCACATGGATTGTAGTCGAATCTGCCCTGTGCTGAATTCCATGTGGACATTATGGCTGTTGCTCAGAAGTTTGCCACATTTCCATAACTTTTATTTTCTGCACTTGTGCCTGCGTTTGTTCTGACCCCATGTGTCCTTTGGGATCTTTGATTATTCGTACACTGAGACCTGAATGCAAAAACAGCTTCTTTTGATTGAGAGGCTGCATGGATATGGGAGGTAACATGGGCAGTTTCAAGGTCCTTTTTGCAGGAAGATGTTGATATAACCTCCCATTTTCAGGACATAAAACCAAAGGTGACAGCTTTGAAGACAGGATTATTGCTTGACAGAAATCTGAAATATTTTCAAGCATACCGACTGAGCAGTAACGTCTGAATGTTTGAGGGTTTTGTGGTAAATTGACTAGTTAAAATAGAGAACATGTGCTGCATGTGTCCTAGTTTGAAGGTTTGGCAGACTAAATGATGTGGGTTTTTTTGTGTTCAGTCAATAGCAGCCAAATGCCTGTAACCTAATTTCACATTTTTGATTTTCACAGTTGATGTGTTGGTCAGGAAATAGCTACCATACTGTTGCCGTGAGCAGTGTTGGTCAAGTTACTTGAAAAAAGTAATCAGTTTAACATTTAAACCTATTTTCTGCACATTCCAGCACATAAAATAAAATATTTTTTGTGTTTACACTCAGTCTTTCAAATAGATGCAAGTAAAACACAGCAGAAAATAAATAAAGTCAAAGACTAGCGATCCTGTTGCTCTATTTTCACCTGTAAAGCAGGAGTGGCGTAGGCGATCGTGGCTCAAGAGTTGGGAGTTCGCCTTGTAATCGGAAGGTTGCCGGTTCGAGCCCCGGCTTGGACAGTCTCGGTCGTTGTGTCCTTGGGCAAGACACTTCACCCGTTGCCTACTGGTGGTGGTCAGAGGGCCCGGTGGCGCCAGTGTCCGGCAGCCTCGCCTCTGTCAGTGCGCCCCAGGGTGGCTGTGGCTACAATGTAGCTTGCCATCACGAATGTGTGTAAGAATGGGTGGATGACTGGATATGTAAAGCGCTTTGGGGTCCTTAGGGACTAGGAAAGCGCTATATAAATACAGGCCATTTACACTGGTGCAGGTGTGCCGCAGCGGTCAGTTGAAGAATCCGCGAGTTTCTCTGTGAGTTTCCCATTACGTCGTAGCGCACTCGGTGCTTGCTTGGAAGTTTAGGGGTTTTTCGCTGTAAAAAGAAGTTTTCTTCCCACACACAACGGATGCTAATGTTTTTGTCACTTTTTATGGAATCAAACTCAAAGTAAGGTCAGTACTTCCACACTTTAAACGCTGCACGCTCATACTCTCTCCCGCACTCGATATATTATCCATTGTTGATCTGCACACAGCTGTTGTCACAAACGTCGCAGTTGCTTGCGTCACTGTCATGAGACATTCTTGCAACAAAATCACGGTTTTAGTAAGGCAGTAATGCAGCGTTCCTACAGGAAAGGAACGGTAATCTAATTACCGTTTTTGCAATAGCAATCCCTTACTTTACTCGTTACTTGAAAAAGTAATCAGATTACAGTAACGCGTTACTGCCCATCTCTGGCCATGAGGAACAGGATTTACGTTTGTCAACACATCATAATGTTAAACAAATGTCATTCTGCTAAATGTTCACTTTGACTTTGTTGAGTCACTGTCTATAGAAGCTGTGGTTGAAGATGCATTCTGATGCTTTAAACACATTGCATTCAAATTCTTTCATTTCTGTGTAAGTAACTGTATATTTCTTTGCATTTTACAGGTTTCAAAGTTTTGTGTTTTTAGTTAAAATGATATCATTGGAAACAGCTAACTTTGTATACGCAGTACATAATTCTCAAAATATACAGTCCAAAACCTGTGAGCCTCCTCTCGTTTCTTTATATTTTGCTTCCAGCCTTTCTTGTAATTTTAAAGGGGTCTGGAGCAGTTTTTTTTTATCACTCATTTTCATTTTAGTCCTTGCACCTGATCATTTCCAGACGAATGGTGTATTTTGTTAAGACACTTACTGCTGAACTATGAATAATTCAAGTATTAAAAAAACAAAGTAAAAACAAACAAAAAGAAGACACCTAACTCAAGGGATGAAAAAGTGTTTTGTCTACAGATAACAGAGAACTTAGCAAAAAACAATTTTAAATTGTGTCTTTAGGCACTTTATTATTAGAAGCCTGTTCCAAAAACACATTTCTTCCTATTTCTTTTGTTGAATCTATAAAAATGCCAAAGACAACACAGTTTGACAGGCATAATATAATATTTTTCCACCAACAAGGTGATTTTCAAAGAGCTAAAAAGAATGCCGTGTGGTTGCATGTTTTACAATATTATTATTATTATCATTATATTTGCCACTTGCCCACTTTTCTCAAATGGGAAAAAAAAAGATCAAAATCAACAATTGGAGGACAAATGAAGAAATAGAAGGCCAGAAAATTATGTAAAGCAGATAAACAGTATCTGAGTCTTCCTTAAGAAATAGGACAACATCCAGCACACACCTGACACAGGGCTTGAGAGATCCTTCACTAGATCCATCTACAATTAGCCAATCTCAGTGGAAAGATGGCTGACAAGGAGACATTTTTAAGGAAGTGAAACAGGGAGACAATGCACGGGTGTGCCAACTCTTTAAAAATCTGGACTGAAAATCAGTGGCAACAGATCTAATGAACTGATAAATCAATAGTTGAATTGTTTGAAGAGTAGGGTTAGGAGAGGGGTACAGCAGTGAGTGTCTGCAGGTATTTGTAAAACATGGCGGAGGATGTGTCATGGTTTGGAGTTGCATTTCAGGCAGTGGTTTTGGAGATGTTGTCAAAATTGATGGAATTATGAAGACAAAAACGTACCATCAGATTCTGACCTACCATGCAGAGCCATCAGGAAAAGGATCTGATTGGCAACGACTTAATTTATCAGAATGACAATGATCCCAAACACACTGCCTATGCAGTAAAAGCATACCTGAATAGAAAAATACAGTTTTTCGTCATGGATTGGCCTCCCCAGAGCCCGAAATTCAATGTTAGTGCAGCAGTTTGGAATCATCTTGACAGAAAACACTTTGAATGTCCTTAAAAAAAGCTTGGAGAACTATTCCTGATTTCCTGACGACTTCCTTAAAGAAATTATATGAAATTATTCCTAAAAGAGTTCAGGCTGTGTTGAAGAATAAAGACTGTCATACCAAATATTGACTTGTTGCTTTTGTTGTTGTTGCAATATATATTGAAATTCCATGCGTTTCAGGAAATTGCTGTACCTACAATTCTCACTTTCCTATCAAAATATAAAGAAAAACAAAACATCTCTTCATTTGTGATATATATATATATATATATATATATATATATATATATTTTTTTTTTTTAATTTAATTTATTTTTAGTAAAATAGAAACTTACTAAAGGTCAATAATTTGTTTCATTTAAAGCAAATGTCATGCTTATTATTTAGAGACTGCATATTTACTATTAAGATATACAAAAGTGTTACTAAGTTCACGTTTACCATTTTGTCACAGAAATACAAAAATTAAAATTATATGATATTATACTCTCATATAATTAACTATCAAACACAGCTAATGAAAATCACTTTACTTTACAGTTCACCTATAAGTACAGGTCACTTGAGCTCACTTTAATTTTAATGTCTGTATTACTAATGGAAAAGTATTCTCCATGATATAGCATTCTAAATGGACCTGACCGAATAGTAAATGAACCACATCCATCTTGGTGACACTGCGTTGCAGGGTACTTTCCTCCAGAATCATCTCTAGATGACCTTGCTATTTAAAGTTTTTTGTTGATGTGCTGTCTTGCACAAGGAGGAAGGTTTGTTTTATCACCACTTATTCTGTAACCCTTATTCTGCATAAAAATGGCTCATGTTGCAGCTGTATGATGTTCATACGACAAGAAACGGACTGAAAGCATTAAAAAACATTTACAAAGAAGCTTTTCCTCCTGCTTAACAGCTGCATCTTTCTTGATATTTCACCGCAAAGCTGTTTTTTATTCACACCCCATATAATAAAGACTTGGTACATGAAAACTTAACAATTAAATTAAATCATTTGTAATCCTGTGGGACCTACTTGACACATTCTGTTCTTTGTTATTTACTCTTTTGCATTTATCCTCTGTGTGTCTGTTTAACGTTTCCTTGCTTTTCATTTTTCCTAAGTGCAACACCTAACTATAGCTCAGATTATTTTTGTCATCTGACCATACCTCAGGTGTAAGGAATGACAGCACATTTACTAAATCAGATTCTGGTTGAGGTCATGTATCCAAGGTAATTTTTTTTCTTTTGGCATTACTAAAAATGCTCATGTGTCAGTACATGAAAGAAAAATAGTCATAAAATATATATAATGACCTTGGTAGAAGGGGATTATTATAAAAAATATTTTCTATGTTCCTGTAGCTGCTTTTTTAATCAAAATTAGATTTTAATGCAATAATAATAATTGTTGTTATCCATGAATTTTTAAAAATGTACTATTTTACAAAGAAGAAAAAAATTTGTGAAGGACATTATTTTATTTATTTTTGATGCCAAATTGCAGTTATTTACTCGCATTCTTAAACAAACAAACTACAGAAGTAACACCTTTGGACCTATTAATACGTCTCCCTCTCTCTCTCTTCTTCTCTTTCCTTTGATAATCTTTAGCCATTCTATCAGCCACTGCTATCTTAAAAGGGCACACATTACATGTATGCCAAGAACAGAGGGAGTTGCGGAGGTTCATTAGTGAATCCAATTATTTTTCAGAAACCCCAAACAACCTGAATGTTGTTGATAGATACATACATCCATATACACCACATAAATATTCATGCTGTTAATAAGAAAACTCCCCCTTGAGCAACTAACAAATTATGAGATATCCAGTCACATTCTAAAAGGGCCTCAAAATGTTTTTCTATCACTTACCCACAAAGTAGCAGGTTTTCACAAGAGACATTTGTCCTGGAGGTACAAAACTATGATATAATTTATTTCCAAGCCACTATACTTTTGAAAGACCTTGTTTTGGTTAATTTGGTATCAAATCCAAAGAAGCCTCAAAAAAGCTTTAAATAGAAGACAGTGACTTTATATATAAAATATCATTACAGGTGCAGATTTGCAAGTTTGACAGTGTTTTAGTAGGTAAAGGTGAATGCTTGGACATGAATTGAGCTGCAGTTTGGGGAAGGCTTCGAAGGGGACTGGCGACGGCTCCCTGGCTTCGCAGATCACCATGTACTATATAGAAGTGAAGAACTTGAAGAATTGAAAAGGGGAAGGAGGGTGTGGCACGTAAATGAGAATGACAGCTTGCAGAACTGGGAGAACCTATATAGATGAGAACCGGAAGGAGCGTGTTAGGTGTGGTCCCGCTCCTGAAATTCTGATACTTAATCTCCAATTATATTTTGCTTTAAAGAGCTGCACTTTCTTATAGACTTTCTGAAGGTGTTCTGAATTTGTTCTTTTGGCTTCTTTTTCACTCATTTACTGTCCACATGACACTGACTGTGTCACGGCGGGGTGCGCCGATGTGTGTGGAAACAGGACCCAAAAGCAGATGATGACGAGGAATTGTAATGATTAACAGAAAGGTGAACCTTTAATGCGATGACGGCAGGGAAATGAACCAAGAGACCAAAAACAAACAGGCAAAACACTAAGAAACAAAATACTAAATGGTACTGAGACCAAAACCTAAACTATGACTGTGGTGGAAAAATAATAAACAAAGACCATGACTAAGACTAATAATACATAACAGATGAAAACTAGAACTATGACTGAGGTGAGGTAAACAGGCTAAGACCATGACTAAAACTGTGACCCTGGTGAGATAAACAGACGAACCGACAATGGCATGAAGAAAACAAAAGGCTTAAATACAGACATGAGGTGATCAGGGGAAGTGGGGACACATGGGGGAACAGCTGACAGACATAAACCTAATGACAGGACCAGGAGAGAAAGCTAAATACAATGAACAAAGAACACATGACATTGTCAAAATAAAACAGGAAATACTAACAACTAAACATGACAACACAACAGACCCAACACGTGATGAATAAATACCAAACCCCAAAACATAGAAAACCCAGGAACAATAACCAATAACTGCCTAAACTAAAGGCAAAATAGGAAATAACACAAACTAATAACATATCAAAAAATACAAAGAAAACTCAGAGTGCTGGGTCGGAGACCCAGCCTGTGACAGAGCCCCCCCCTCAAGGGCGGATTCCAGACGCCCGAAAACACCCAGAAAACAAAACCACAACAACCCACCAAGGGCGGGCGGCGGGGGCCCAGGACGGAGGGCCAGAAACAAGGCCACAAAAAACAAAGAAACGAAAACACACAGAGCAAACACAACAATGGCACAAAAAGTCCGAGACCCGACTTCAGGAGGGCGACCATGAACCCGGCAGAACAGGAGCGAATGGCGAAGCGGTTCAGGTGGCCGCCCCGGAGGCCGACAACAAAACAAAAGACAGTTCAAAAGTTCAGGAGGCCGACCAGGAGGCCAACGGTCCAGCAGTCCAAAATCCATGAGCTCAGGGGGCCGACCCGGAGGCCAACGGTCCAAGAGCCCAGAAAACAGTTCAGGAGGCCGGCCAGGTAGAAGGCACCGGTGGCGACGGAGCAGATCAGGAGGCCGACCGGGCGGGAGGCAGCGACGGCGACCGAGCAGGTCAGGAGGCCGGCCGGGCGGGAGGCACTGGTGGCGTAGCAGTTCAGGGGGCCGTCCATGACGGCGGCGTAGTTCAGAGGGCTGTCCACGACGGCAACGACGTCCAGTCATCGGCCGGACAGAACGTGCAGGACGAGCAGGCCGGACAGGATGTGCAGACCGGACCGGACGTGCAGGACGAGCAGGCCGGACAGGACGAGCAGGACGTGCAGGACGAGCAGGACGTGCAGGACGAGCAGGCCGGACGGGACGAGCAGGCCGGACGGGAAGTGCAGGAGCAGACGAAGCTGAACACTCGGAGGCCGGACCAGGCGGAGCTGCAGAGGCTGAGGCCGGACCAGGCGGAGCTGCAGAGGCTGAGGCCGGACCAGGCGGAGCAGCAGAGGCAGAGGCCAGACCCGACGAGGATGAAGACTCTGACGAAGCTGGACCAGACGAGGATGAAGACTCTGACAAAGCTGGACCAGACGAGGATGAAGACTCGGACGAAGCTGGACCAGACGAGGATGAAGACTCGGACGAAGCTGGACCAGACGACGATGAAAACTCTGATGAAGCTGGACCAGACGACGATGAAGACTCTGACGAAGCTGGACCAGACGAGGATGAAGACTCGGATGAAGCTGGACCAGGTGACGACGAGGCGGCCGCAGGTGGCGGCTGAACGGTCCCCTCGGACCCTCCAGCTGACGAGGCATGAGGCTGGACGGGCTCCTCGGGCCCTCCAGCTGACGAGGCAGGTTGCTTTTCAAGTTGCAGCAACACACAGTCTATAGTGGGTGAAATGAGTTCGTATGAGTTCGCAGACTGAGGTGTGGCAGAACCAGGTGAGGCGTCGTCCTCAGGCTGAGGCGTAGAAGCAGCAAGCAGTAGCGCAGCAGGTGGTGGTCCTGCAGGCGGCGGCACGGGAGCCGCAGGAGGTGGTGCTGCAGCCACAGGTGGTGAAGCAGAAGGTGGCCAGACGGGCTCCTCAGGCCCTCCAGCTGACGAGGCGTGAGGCTGGACGGGCTCCTCGGGCCCGCCAGCTGACGAGGCGTGAGGCTGGACGGGCTCCTTGGGCCCGCCAGCTGACGAGGCGTGAGGCTGGACGGGCTCCTCGGGCCCGCCAGCTGACGAGGCGTGAGGCTGGACGGGCTCCTCGGGCCCGCCAGCTGACGTGGCGTGAGGCTGGACGGGCTCCTCGGGCCCCCCAGCTGACGAGGCATGAGGCTGGACGGGCTCCTCGGGCCCCCCAGCAGACGAAACATGAGGCTGGCTGGGTTTTCCTGAACCTCCAGCAGACGAAACATGAGGCTGGCTGGGTTCTCCTGAACCTCCAGCAGACGAAACATGAGGCTGGCTGGGTTCTCCTGAACCTCCAGCAGACGAAACATGAAGCTGGCTGGGTTTTCCTGAACCTCCAGCAGACGAAACATGAGGCTGGCTGGGTTCTCCTGAACCTCCAGCAAACGAAACATGAGGCCGGACGGGCTCCCCGGGCCCTCCGACTGACACTGAAATTGGCTGCACCAGCTGTACCTCCGTCTCCAAACCGGCCTGGATAGCAGTCCCACAGCAGCTTAGCTGAGCCTGATGGCTAGCTTTTCCAGGGCAAACAGTCTCTGTATAGCCGGGCTCATTAACCGGAAAAGTAGTGTCAGTTTCCATAACCTCCGGAGAAAAAACATGAGGTGCCAAGATATAGTCACTCACTTGTGTTTGTGTAATGGAGCGTCGGCGGCGCGCACGCCGCTTTTTCTTAGGAGTGGAAGACGGCGGTGAAATAGGTGGAAGTCCCTGGTAACTCCGAGGTCCCCCGAGAGCCAGTCGAGTTCCCCGGAAAGAGTGCTCGTGCTCCGGAATGAGCCACGGCTTCCACCGGAGCTCCTCCTCCAATAGAGCGCAGTATATCGACTGACGCTCGTCGTGATCTAAATCAACGGTGTCCAGCGCTTCCTCGCGCTGGACCGTGGCAGGAGTATGGCGAGACTGTGATGAGGGCGTGGAAACTGGTGAGCTGAGAGGTGGTGACGCTGTGGCGAATCTCAGCGAACCGACACGAACACACTCAGGTTCCGGAGGCAGCAATGGAGATGACTGATTGTGGGGTTGTTGTGACTGGTGGGTGCTGGAAGCCATTTCCTGACTCGACAGTGCCTGGGCCTGCAGCATCTCCTTTATCCTGGTAAAGGCAGCAACTATGGCAGGTGAGTCCGGGAGCTGGAGAAGGCGGGGATCCCTCTCCATAATAGCTTCAGCAACGTTAACCATTACCTGCTTGCTCTTTAAATCGGGCGCTGTAAAGATGCGGTCGAGGATCACTTGGATCCGAGCAGTCTCCTCCAGACACTCGGTGAGAGCAGCATCTGCTGGGTCCATACTGGTCGGTTCGTTCTGTCACGGCGGGGTGCGCCGATGTGTGTGGAAACAGGACCCAAAAGCAGATGATGACGAGGAATTGTAATGATTAACAGAAAGGTGAACCTTTAATGCGATGACGGCAGGGAAATGAACCAAGAGACCAAAAACAAACAGGCAAAACACTAAGAAACAAAATACTAAATGGTACTGAGACCAAAACCTAAACTATGACTGTGGTGGAAAAATAATAAACAAAGACCATGACTAAGACTAATAATACATAACAGATGAAAACTAGAACTATGACTGAGGTGAGGTAAACAGGCTAAGACCATGACTAAAACTGTGACCCTGGTGAGATAAACAGACGAACCGACAATGGCATGAAGAAAACAAAAGGCTTAAATACAGACATGAGGTGATCAGGGGAAGTGGGGACACATGGGGGAACAGCTGACAGACATAAACCTAATGACAGGACCAGGAGAGAAAGCTAAATACAATGAACAAAGAACACATGACATTGTCAAAATAAAACAGGAAATACTAACAACTAAACATGACAACACAACAGACCCAACACGTGATGAATAAATACCAAACCCCAAAACATAGAAAACCCAGGAACAATAACCAATAACTGCCTAAACTAAAGGCAAAATAGGAAATAACACAAACTAATAACATATCAAAAAATACAAAGAAAACTCA
Source organism: Copadichromis virginalis (assembly GCF_057382275.1). Taxonomy (NCBI): domain Eukaryota; kingdom Metazoa; phylum Chordata; class Actinopteri; order Cichliformes; family Cichlidae; genus Copadichromis; species Copadichromis virginalis. The sequence goes on from NC_140630.1 coordinate 21,331,808, forward strand.
GAGTGCTGGGTCGGAGACCCAGCCTGTGACAGACTGAGAATTATCCAATCTTTAAAAAGGAAATAATTTAAGCAGTGAGTATGCAAATAATATCTGACAACTTTTGTTGAATCTTTTAAAAAATGCTAAAGATAATGTAGTTTCACAATTCATATAAGAGTATTTTTGCATTACCACACATGCACAAGTGCATTGTGCATGCTTTGTTCTCCACAGCTTTTGGAGAACAAAAGAAGTGGCGGGATTAAAAATGTATTTATAGCAGATGAACAATATCTGAAAGTCATGTGCTTAAGAAATAGGAATAGATGTATCTTTCAGTTAATCTAGCTATTATTCTCCAAACCCTCATTAGAAATTTTGTAATTTTAGGGAAGAATGGCGAAAAAGCTGAAGTATCCTACGTTACATAAGACCTGAAATCAGTGGCAAAAGGTTTTATGGAGTGATGAGAAGTATGACAGTGTATCTATCGCTATGTCTGCATAACAAAACGTGGCTTTACAGGAGAAGCCGGGAGAGCTATTCCTGAAGACTACTTAAAGAAATTACAAGAAAGCTTGCGTAAGAGAGTTCAGGCTGTGTTGAAGAATAAAGGTGGTCACACCAAATATTGAATTTCCAGCTCATTTGAACTGTAGAGACTCTTTTTTTCACAGTATATACTGCATTTCCATGTATGTTTGCACATGTTTTAATAAATCACAATATTTAGCTCCAATTTTCCTAACAAAGTTTAAAGAAATGAAGAGTGGCTAAAGACTTTAGTTACTATACATAGATCATTTAATTTGTCTTTCACAACATTTTGCAAAATGAACACCAGAATTAAGAAATAAATAATATTATGGATTGTGTACGTTCTTTATGACCCCATTTTTAGTTATTTTATTTTCCTTCCTTCCATTTATCTTGGAATTGCACACAACAGGAATGAATTACTTGCACTCATCATCCCAGAAATCTTCTATTACAATTTTACATTCTGTTCTGGCTCAGTGGATCACAGGTAATGTGAACAAAACCCTTAATTACCAGTTAATGATGCGATCAGACGATAATATAAAGAGAAGAAGCGTAACCGGTTTTCCACAGATCAGGTCATGGTGATGAGTCAAAAGGATTTCAGCAGAACAAATATCTCTATAAACCTCATTTAAAATATTGATATTTAAAGTCACGTGCAGGGAATTGAACATGAAAAATGTTCCTCAATTTAAAGAAAATGAAGTGAAATAGTGTGAATTTAACATTTTTCTTTAAAAGTTGATGGTGGACACTTCATTTTCACTGAATGATAAGACTACTGCATAGCATTACTGACTGTATACTCTATAGACTAAATTATATACAAAAAGTCCACAGGTCATACAAGCACATCAAACAGATTGAATCCTCCCATTCAGTCTCTATACATTTTTGCTTTGCCCTTCTGCAGTGATGAAACGCTGAGGGTAAACAGATTAATTTTGCTATACACACTAATCTAAAAGATCCTTGCATGCAAGCACTGCTTCAAAGCTGGATCCTATTAGGCTCATTGCCAATCAATCAAACATTTGTCAACTATAAACAAGGTGTGACAATTAGCGCTTTGATGCGAGTTACAGCAACATGAGAACACCAACAGCCCGATGATGGCAAATCCTTTGAGTGGGAAATTGCAGGTGTCAAAAACTGGCAAATGATTTAATATGTCAAGGGGAACAGTCACATAATCACAGATTGAATAAACTAAATAAACAAAGGTTATTACATACTCTATACAGCATAGGTTTGTCATCTTCAAATAGGCTTTTTTTTTACCCTGAATATTCTGTTTCCTTTCCCTCCATATTCTCCATATTCACAAGAGATCAGTCCACGGTTCACACAGACCTATCAGAGTGACCCTGCCTTGAACTCATAACGAAGCATATGGTCCAACTCTCAATTATGCATGGATAAATCTTCCTTCTTTTAGAGGAAATGAGTACAGAGTGTTATTTTAGTATAAGGTGACCTCTTTCGCAGTGATAACATCAGGGGGACGTTGTCCATTAAATGTGAGAACCCCTAATTCAATGCCCCTAATGCTGATGTTTAATTTTGACAGGTTTCAGAGCTTAGTAGTCACGTAGAAGAGCAAAGTGCCTCTGGTATTTTGTGATACCTACAGTGTGAGAGGCTGGCTTAAAGATGTCCTTCACAGATTTCCAGATTAAGTGCATGCTGGTGTCCTTTGAAATTGTGCTCTAATGTCAAGGGAATGTGTAACAGACTCATCCAATTCATGATTTGAATAGAACGCGCTGGGCAAAAGCTTAAAGACACTCCAGAGTGCTGAAGGATGGTGCAGCAGAAGTGCTATAATTATTGCACTGAGTAGCTCTTAACTGGATGCAGAGGCCACATAAACACATAGAGGTAGTGAACAAATCAAGATCCTGGTCTGTTGCGTTTGTAGAGACTAATATCAAAGACTGCATCATATCACAGCATGCTTTTCTGGGCAGTATTGGGAATGATTTCCATTCTAGTCAAAGATGGGAAGGAAAAATTGCCAAAAATGTAATTACACAAGAAAATGTGAGACATTGTCAGATAGATAGATAGATAGATAGATAGATAGATAGATAGATAGATAGATAGATAGATGGGCCCCTTTAGTGGACAGCTGGTGCGCTGAAAGAATAATTGGATAAATGGCTGGCACTAAAGATAAAAAGAAACAAAATACCAAGACGTGTGCAACAACAGGATTGTAATAATGTCTTTGTATATTTTTCATCATTAACAAGGCATAAAGTTGGAAAAATAATCCATAATACTGAAGCGTTGATGTTACACGGAATTAAATATTCAAATTCAAAGACTCGTTTTCATGGCTGCTCTGTTCCATCAAACAGAAATACCACAAACACTTTTCCATTTAATCTTTCAAAAAACTGTCACGTGGGATTAAATAATGTTTAGCAGCACATTATTTTGATGTTTAATTATGATTTGAACTAGCATTACAAGCATACAATTTAGCTTTGTCCTTAACTCCAAGTATGTTAAATATGAAGGTTTTTTAGCATTTTTAGAGACCATAATATCTAACATTTGATACATTCAGCACAACAATTAATTTATTGTTTATTTTGTAGTCTAGCTGGCCTTCCATTGAATTCCCAGCACATATGAACTTATCTGGTTGCCAGCTGTTTACATATTCAACAATGCACAATAATTTATACTCAGCCAGTCTTTGCAGAACATCAGCCGGCCATGAATTAATTAAGGCTTTCTGCTCTGATAAGTACCAGTCAGGAAGAGAGGGTGTTGTGTTGAATCTTACAAGAGCGTCTAATCGTTAACTTTGTGCTAAAGGAAATTTCACTCTCAAGAACGCCTCAGCTACTGGCAAAATATATATCCATGTCACGTCTGATCAGAAAACATCATTTGTTATTTTCAACTGAATGGCGTTTGATTGCAAATGCAAAGAATAAAAAAGTGGTTTTGAAGCATCGTTCAGATTCACAAGTACAAAATCTAATTTTTTTTAAACAAAATCTAGACTTGTATTTGATGACAACTATATAGAAAAATAGCATGAATGTCAAAATTAATTTTATTGCTTGGTTTACCAATAATCAGATTGAAATTTCCAGGAAAGCTGCACTCTGTGAGCTTATTTGGCCACACATTAGCTGAAATGTGTTCTACAACGACAAATCTATGTTGCATAATGGCACCAATAAACCTGTAAGCCACCTTAAAGCTTATTTTAGGACAGCTCATCATTCCTGTCACTTATTGCAATTTGTTTAGCTAATGGTAGCGAGAAATCTCTGATGATGAGGCTTCATAAAACAGTAGATGGATCAACTGCAGGGCCACATCCATCTATCAAGACCTGTGTCAGGTCTTTATTGGATTTTATTTACTATTTATTTAAGGACATGACTTTTAGATACTGTTCATTTTCTGTAGATAGTTTTGTAGGGCTGCCAATTCTTCTTTTGTCCTCCACTAGTCCAGTTTCCTCAGTTGTCTTTAAGGATACACTGCACACCATGCAGGGATTTGCCAAGTTTATGGCTGGTAGAATTCTGACTTTAATCTCAGAACTCAGATTTAAGTCAGAATTGTGACTATAATCTAAGAATTCTTAGAAAACACTTTGGACTTTCTTTATTCTCAGAATTCTGAGAAAAAAGTCAGAATTCTAAGAAAACTTTTGACTCTTTGACTTTTTTCTCAGAATATTAAGATTAAAGTCAGAATTCTGAAAAAAAAGTCAGAAATCTGAGATTAAAGTCAGAATTTAATGACTTTTTTTTTCAGAATTCTAACGTTTTCTCAGAATTCTGAAAAAAAGTCATTAAATTCTGACTTTAATCTCAGAATTCTGACTGACTTTTGCCCCCTCAGAATTCTAGGAAAAGAAAGAAAAATGTGCCCACTTTTTTTTTTCCAGTGGCCCTAATCCTCTTCCTTAATAAACCATATACTTTGGTCTGCTTTTTTTTCATGTGGACAAATGATGTATTTTTGTGACAGGTTGCTACTAACAAAGTGCCTAAATATAACATTTAACAAATAAAACTCATTATCCCCTGAGTTGGTAAGTTTTAAGCTTGAATGATTCATGGGTCAGTGTTAAGTGGTTTAACAAAAACAAAACAAACAAACAAAAAAAGGTTCCTGTGAAGATGGTTAGATACAAGGACTGAAACTGAAAATCTGTGGAAAAAGCAGCCAACGGCTTCAGAAAGCCTGGACCCATTAAAAAAGAAGAAGACAAGACTGGCTCCTTGGAAACAAAATACAAAGAAATGAGTGGTTTCTCAAGACTTTTGTACAACGATGTAAGTTGTTTTTTAACATTATAATGATGTGATCATGGTACAAAATAACAGATTCAGAGTATCAGTTTCAATGCAAGCACCTGTTCTTTTCTCTCTACCTCTGCTTAATACACATTTGCGTGCATGTGTATATATGTGTTGGAGGGGGTTACAACTCAAACACAAGCCACTTTAATCTCTGTCCTTGAGAGTAATCTTGCCCGTGTGCAAAATGGCTCACTTTATCAATTTGGCGGCAGCCTGCCCTGCTTGGAGTCTGGAGGCAGCAGAAGCAGCAGCAGTGATGCTTTTCTCATGACAGCTCAGAAAGAGCAAGCAAACGATCACCTTCTCCAGAGGCTCAATGTGACGAAGGACAAACAAAAGACTATTTACATTTCTCTATTGCTGATATAACTTGCATTTGTCATATGCATAACCTCTTTTAATTAGTTTTACTTATGTTTTTAAATAGTGAAGAGGATCAAGAGATATGAGAACTAGAATCTCTGTAGCTTTCTCTTGTTCTGTTCTCCATATTCACTACAGAACAGCAACACTAAAACTTGTGATGGGTTTGCTAAGATTTAATTTCTTATAATACAATATAGACCACTTAATATATTTGTCACTGTCACCGAGTCAGTTGTTTTTCATGCCTATAGTGTTTCAGTGAGAGATACTGTACAGTGTTCTAATGTCATTAACTTTGTTTTTCAATCATTTTTTGTGCAAAAGGGAACAAAATATATTTTAGGAAGGTTTTTCTTCATATTGACATGATAGCATCACACAGTTACTGTGGATTTGTCGGTTGCACATCGAAGACGTGGACCTCTCATTCCACTACATTACAAAGTTAAATGGTAAATAGTGATTTTTGACTCTACTTGAGCCTTCAAAGGTCTTTATACGATATGCTTTGAGTACAATGAACTCATTGTCTTGTTCAGGAAACCAGTTTAATATGACCTTGTGACATCGTGTCACAAAATCTGAGATTTTGGCAACAATTCCAGGCAAGTAAATAGCTTGTGCAGTATTACATCATCATCATCAGCTTGAACCATTAATATAGGGAAGGGAGGGAACCATTCTTTCATGTTGTTTACAACAAATTCTGTTGAAACTTGGCAGCCAACCTTGTAGATTCAGAGATACTCTTCTGCATACCATGGTTGTAATGAATAATTGTTGAAGTTACTGTTACTGTTACTGACCTCTGCCATCAACAAGGCACTTTCTCTCACAGAACTGCCACTTACTGGACATTTTCCCTGTAAACCCTACAGATGGTCATGTGGGAAAAACCAAGCGATCGGCAGTTACTGAAAAACTCTGAGCAGCCCGTCTGGCACCAAAAACCATGCCAAGTTCAGAATCAATTAAGTCACCTTTCTGCCCATTCTGATGCTCAGTTTGAACTTCAGCAGGTTGTCTTGACGATGGCTACATGGCTAAAGGCACCACATTGCTGCCATGTGATAAACAGATTAGATATTAGTCTTAGCATAGACAGGTTTACCTAATAAAGTGGTTAATGAGTGTTTATAATATAAACATGAGGTCATAAATGTAACCACTGTATTACTTGAACATGCCGTTTAAGACAACAGTGTAACAAAATAGTTGTGCTTTGCCAATACTGTTACTTACTGTTTCCTTGCTGTGGCTTATGCAGACACATGTAAGCATTGTATCAGTTTTCTCATTTAAATGTCAGCACAAACGTGACCAGTTAGCCTAAATCACAAGCTTTTGCTTATATGAAATTCCTACATAAAGATGTTGTTCTCACCTTGCTCTTTAGATCTAGATTCGCTGAATCTTTTATGTATTCCCAATCTTCTTATGCAGTTAACGTAGTAAGAGATTACTTACATGTTTCTGGCCTTCCATCATCTAATGTGTCCCAGTAAACACAACCCAGTAATGTTCTCTTCGCTTTTACCCAGTTATAGAAAATATCTGTGCAGATTGCAAATCCTGAGAACCTGCCTGAGGACAAGCATTTTCTTAATGTTGCTCACCTTCAGCACCAGTCCTCAGCATGTACCTAGAACGCTGCCTCGAACGCTTCTGTGAAAGCTTAGTCTTTATTAGTGTTTACATTGTCTTTGCACAATAATCCTAATGTAAATCTTTCAATTTCCTTCTGTATATTTTCAGCAGTAGGAGATAAATGATTTCAGTTTATGGTATTTTAAAGTGTCCAAAGTCTTACAGTGTTTTTTTTTTTTTTACATTTTTATTTAGTTTGCCCTTTGAAATCCAAATAAAGGGAAGTTTGCACCCATAAAAGCAAAGACTGCATCAATATGGTCCATTTGCCTGCAGCTTAGGCTAGTCATTAGCCTCTCTGTGTCTTACACTGAAAGACTAAATTGGGTTAAGGAAAATACACACACAACCAGGTTGAAAAACAGTGGAGGGCAGCCTTTAAATCAGGTCATCATCGAGGCAGAGTATGTGTGAGATGTGCCTTTGGAGCAGATTGCACTGGGTTGGCCTGTATCCCATAACAACCACCTTCCAAAGGCAGCGGTCAAGAGCTCAGAATGGACACCCCTGTGGTCACCCTTCATCACCCCTTTTTGAGGTTAAAAGAGGGTTTGATCAAGGGATCTGCCCCCCCCCCGCCCGCCCCCCAACCCCAGTCAAACGCAAACTGAGTGCTTCTTCTCGTTTGGATCTCCCAGTGGGTCCTTTTTGAAGGCTGATTCCAATTACACAGCACTGAAGCTGTAAAGATGTTATGTTGCTCCACATAGGATCCAGTGAGCTTTTTCATGCTCTGGACCATGCTAGGATTACATAATTATTTAAACGAAAGGCGGCATTTAAATGTGCTACTACATTATACCCTTAAACTTACAATTTATCCATAAAGATATCTAAGTGCTCCTCAGCACAGAGCGAAGATGAATCATATAGAAAATTGCTGACGGCAAGCTATAGACCTAATCTGAATTTCCAAAGTTATTGGTGTAATATTGAGAGAGCATTAATAACTTGCTACAATAAGTAAATGCCACAGTGAATCCCAAATCCATTTAAAGAACAAACAGGTTTCAGAGACAATCAGGTTGACATTCAGCTGATGTTTATTTAGCTGGAGCTATTTGTGGGTTTCCAGCCTGTGTATCGTAGCCTCTGGGAAATGGTGGAGGAACAATCAAGGGATCGTTTGAGGCTTGAACATCTGTTGCGAACAAATCAGTCACCACCGCTGCTGCACACGATTTACAATAGCTTTGCTCCTTCTGCAGTGCACAATGGGTGGGTTAAGACTCATCAAATAGTTCACACTTTGATCCACATGTGACAGGTAGGTTGTCTTTTGAGCTTTTATTTATATTATGTTGTTTGAAGATTTCTGTATTTAATGCTACTACACTGATGATGTGATGTTTATTTCTCTGACATGCCATAAAGGAAGAATTGCTGTCACAAAACAGCTAATCGAGAAAAAAACAAAGTAAATAGGAAAGAAGAAAGCTGGATTCTTGATGTAACTTTCTGGGCATATTGAGTTTAAGCTCAGTTTAACGTCTGAAAAGCATTACTAGCTTAATGACTGACTCACATCCAACTTTTCAGCAAACCAGACAGCAGAAAGAGGGGAAAAAAAGAAAAGCTTCTACAACCGTCCCACTCCACTTTATGATGCAAATGAATACTGCTGTATCTTTACGCTGATTGTCCCATTCTGCTACAAAAAATAAAATCAGATTGCAGCATGTTATCCCTTTTCCACCACGGAGACTGTGGTGGATAATACTAGACTTCTTGCTTGCTCAGCCTTCTTTCACTATACAAGTCACTGAACCAACAATGTAAGCCACATTCAACCTGAATCCTAAGAGAAGAAAACAAATTAAACCCAGATTTGATTAGCGCAAGAAAAAAAGGCATGCGCACTTTGCACACACATGACACTAGCAGGTGTAATTGGAATACACAGTTAACTGTGATTAAAGTTAAGTCCTACCTATCTGAGAAAATGCTGGCATAGCAACAGTGGTATATACTCAAATTATTTTTTTTCCTTTAAGATATAAATGGTCTTCTCTGCAACTTAGCATGTAGCGGTCATTCAATTGATTTGAGCCAAATTTGCTGGCACTTTGAGTTTATAGCCACAACCTCTCGCTTTAATGCAGATACAGGGATAAAGCTAAACCAACTTAGACAACCAGCGCCGCTGCCAGTTCCGAGCTTTGCCTCTCACCTCAGCACAGGAACAGGAACCACACCTGTCACGTCGAATTACCAGCAAGGAGAGGATTCACAAAGGAAGAGGAAAAGGAGAGAGTCATTAAATGAGAATGAGAGACGCACAAATCAATTCCGTGACAAAGGATTTCAACAACGTCTGCGCAGTTGTGCAGCAGAGCATGGAGACACTCAGTGTAAGCTATAAAAAGGACAACACCCCAAGCCTGTTTGAACAGCCCATTCTGTGTTTATCATACCTCTTAAGGTCACGGTTTCCCCTTTTTTATTGATGTACTTAAGGTGAGAACCAGGAATTTTGAACATTGTGTGAATGCATTTGTACTTAGCACATTGTATAAATATAGACATATAAAGAGAAGGCGAAAATTGTAAGTCAGGCAGTGAGAAAAAAAAAATCACATTTCCACCTCCTTCCATGGTGAGTTAGTGCTTGAGGGGAGGTGATCATTAGGAAAACAGGAGAGTGGGTGCAGGATGCTGGCTGAGAGATGGATAACTCTGTTAGGCACGGCAGACAGAGCTGCAGTGAAGGTAGTAAACAGGTCAGACCCTTATGGGCATCTCAAACAGAGAGAGCTGCAGTTACTGGTCCACTCCCCCCACTAATCATGATTAATGGAAAGCTTGATAGAAAAAAAAAAACACTGTTAAACTGTCAGGGCTGATGTCAAGATTTCATGTCACATCATTTGTGTTTTATTTTATTTTGTTTGCATGGAGGTTTTTGGGGCTTTTATTGGACTGTAGCTAGACACTGCATTGTTAACAAGCATTTCTAGTTCACACAAAATCTGAACAAAAAGTACAAATAATGATGAAAAAGAAGGGCCAGGAAATATATGCATTCAGGTGGTGTTAAAAGTACTCCAGTGAAAGTTGGAATACTAGTTCAACTTCTTTACTCAAGTAAAGGTAAAAAAGTACAGGCTCTGAAATGTACTCATCATAAAAAAGTAAGTCTTTGGAGGACATCTACCAGCTATTTTTATGAAAAGCTAACTGAACCTTGTAACCTTAAAATATTATTATCAGATGTAAATACAAACTTTAGTATTACATTTTAAGTGTAATAAATAGTCTCAGCTTGAATCAGATAAGCAGAACATGAGCAGAGAAAAGGGGAAATTGAAAAAAATAACTGTTTTCTGTTGCCTACATTGTAGAGGGTGACTTTGCCTCTAAAAAGAAAATGAGCAGGGAAGAGGTTAAAGTGGGATTCAGCAGGTGGTAGATGCCTAAAATTGGTTGAAATGGCTCAGCGCGGGGAAAAGAATCATAATGCACAATAATGTACAGGCTCTGATCAGCTGATCTAAACCCATCACGGTACAGCAATCTAACCTGTTTATCCTGCTCTAACCTGCAGAGTATTTTCATGCAACCTTTAGATGACACAGTTACTCTACCTCAGTTTGTTTTGCAGCACACTTCACAACATGAATAATGTTACATGTGCAGACCCAATATGTGATTTAAAAAATAAGATGTAAGTTTTTAATTTATGGTTCCACTGAGCAGTCTTCACCTTTAAATCTAACCCCTTCTTCCTATCCTGCCTTTCTTATCTTTCTCCATCTCTGAGTGTCGTTAGCTTACTTTCTTTTCTTTCCATGTGAAATACAGCAGCCTTTAGCTAGCAACACACTGTGCGACAAACTGCACATAAATAGTTTGTGTGTTTGCTGAGCTGATAGAAATGCTTCAAGTTGCTCACTTTATGTTCGCTCGTCTTAGCTAGCTAGATGCTAAAGTACCGCAAGCGCAGCTTATGGACACCTGCAGTCTTTCAGGTGTTGTGCCAAAAAAAAAAAACAAACCAAAACGCCGCCTGACCGTAAACCCAGACTATGACACAGTTTTGAATCTTTCATCTCTTTTTATGCAATATCCTCTGGTGATTACTACACAAACGGCATTGCCTTTCATGTGTTACTGTTCAGGCTCACAGTGGTGAGAAATAATAATTCCCCTCAAATGTGTTAAGCCAAAAGTAACGAACCTGTTTTGAAAATGTAAGAAGTAGAAAGTATAGATATTTATTTAAAAATGTAGGGAGTAAAAGTAAAAAGTTGTCAGAATAAGAACTACTAAAATAAAGTACAGATACCTGATAACTAAAGTACTATTTAAGTTCTACTTAAGTACAGTAATAAAGTATTTGTACTTCATTACTCCCTAACTCTGGGGAAAACTATTAGCCTTTATTAAGGCTTCCTATAAATGGAAGGACAGAGTAAGGGAAGGGAGCAAGGAAGATGGAGACAAGGGTAAGGAGAAAGGGCAGAATGAGACACTCAAGTCAGCTGCATCATGAGTGTAAGTACACAGGAGAATCACTCCACAAACTTTATGTCGTTGGAGGCCAGACCCTGGGAAAGTATCCATGTTTTACAAAGGTGTGAAGAGTGAGTCACTTCTTCACAGTTTGCACTTGTCCTTTAATGGTGGTAACAGCACCATCCCCAATTCTGTGACCTCAACTTGCATGAAGCACAAAGCAGAGTTTAAGTCTTGCTGCATTCATCACCCTATTTGACCCATCATGACACATCTGGACGACAGGCACCTCAGTTAGAATGAAAGTTCCTCTCCTGGTGTTAATTACACAGTTTAGTGCCACAAGAACATCCATCTTTAGGGACAGTCCTCTGGGTTCATGCACGGTGCCCGATGTGAGCCACCTGTAAAACAATCACTACTGCAGTCCCAGGGGTCTGTATTCTGATTATGTGTTGTTTTCTTAATACACAAAGATACAAGGTCAGTGATGGAACTGGTGGGAGGCTCTTATGGTAAGTAACTCCAGAGATTTAGGGTAAAACTTCTGGTAAGCCACAGTGTCTGGATAGACAGACTTGCTAACAACAGGGCCTGGAGGAAATGTCCAACTAGAGGGCATTTTTATGTATTCAAGTAAGTGCAGTGAACAGGCCCTTAATGTCAATGGGATGAACCCTCAGCAGGTCTCAGCTGCATATTTAAGGGCAAAGCAAACTGTAAACTAAGCATGTTTAAAGCCCAACTATGGGCACCCATATAATCGAAGCCTAGTAGTAACAGCCCTGAGAATCATTACAAGTAAGGCATATTGCTGGAGGTGAGGGGAGGTGAGGACTTTCTCCTCTGTGGGCCACTCAGCCTGCTAGTAGGCTAGTAGTTTGACATGTGCCCGTTAACCTTTATAAAATGTGTAGGAGGACTGCATGACAGCTAGTGTTTGGAAACGATGCACACCTGAAACACTTTCTGGATATGAGTTTGCTGTGTAAAAATAATATTACTTCTGTGTATTTTTAGTGTTGACTTTTGAAATGGCAACTATAAATTGAATGTCCAGTAAAACACAGAACACACAAAGACGGCACAGGACGACAAGGACCACGTGCCACAGACAATATCCTCTCGGTAAGAATTGGCAAAGGGACACAGTTTACTGACAGTGGATGTCAGCCGCAGAGGTATTCATAACATAGCTGATCTGATCTAAACTCAGATCACCCTCCAGCCTGCTATGGTGATAAACACCCTGCCACTGTGTGTTACCTGTTTGTTTGACCAGAGAAGAAGGAGAGGTTCGGTGATCATCTAATGTGTTCTCCAGTTAGTTTAACACTACGGGCACTAGAAATCATTCATTCAATTGCTTTGCCTCTTTTTTTACATAGCGCCAAATCACAACACCAGTTGCCTCAAGGTGCTTAAGAGGCTAGTTATTACAAATACTGTGGAAATAGTGTGGCTTGAACTGAAATTAAACACTAAAACAATGGGCACTATCCAACAAAGCACTTGGCTTATGTCAAAAACAGAGTTCATCACCTTTTGTAAATGGTTCCATAATAGGTATCATTGTCATGCAGCTTATATTACTAATTTTGAATTAATCCAAATTCAGTTGTGTTTTTAGCTGTTATTTTTTGGCATGTTCAGTTTGGTTTTACTATTGGGAATTTTTCTCCAGAGAAATTTCATAAACATCCAAATTCCACCTTCTGGCATAGAAGCACACATTTCTGGTCACAGTGAGTATTGCTTTTCTACTTGCCCAGCAGCCAACTTCACAGTCTTTGAGGGCATGCCAAATTTTATTTCGAGCCGAGTACAGATGAGTCTAAGGGTCCTTTAGAAAACTGTGCCCTCTCACTCCAGAGAAAGAGAAAGATAAGAGGTAATCAGCTCCTCCCACTGTATTCAATCTCTCACCATCTTTGCTCCTTGATACACTTTATTGTTTACCAAGAGGAGTGATCCATCAAAAACCCAGGGAAGATGACACATAGGAGAAAACAATGCCAATCCACTAAGTCTAGGGGAAAGACTCCAGCCTAGAGTGAAAGTATAATAAATAGAAAATGCTTTTGTTTTATTGAATTCAGAAAAGAATGATGGAATCTAGCACGGATGTATCCCGCTATCCATTATAATTGTAGATTAATCTGAAATGTGCCACATTGACACAGAGACCCTAACTCTAAACTTTGAAGTTTATTACACCCATAGGTAAGTAGTAGTGACAGCATTATAGGATATAAGTAGCCAGTCACTATAGCTATAACATAGTATATTTTTTCAACTGCAGTACAAACAGAAACACCAGGAGAAGTCCTGCACAATCATGGAGTGAGCATGAAAACAGCACAGAGAAGGGTTTCCCTGAGTTCTGTCATGCTCCCAGGTTTGGAGTTTTTGGGATGTTTCGGGTTTTTATTGTTTTGATTAACTTTGTATAAGTTCTGCGCTCCTGTTCTGCAGGTCTTTAGGTTCAGTCTTATGATGAGATTTGTGTTTGAGCTCCACAGCCTTATGGTTTCTTGTTTGATTATCTAGTTCCCTTTTGTGTCCTAGTCTTGTCCCAAGTATCTTTTCCTCAGTGTCTCCTGTGGAAGTCAGTCTTATTTCCATGTTTGTTTACCTCTTTTTACCATCTCCCCAGCTGTGCCAAGTCCATATGTCTTAGTGTGGTTTTAGAATTTGTTACATCCTGTTTTATTTTAATAGTCCCTCATCTCTTGTGCATTGTGTATAGTTTTGCTTCCCCTTATCTCATTAATTAGATTTTTTTCACCTGTGTCTTGCTTACCCCAGCTGTTTCCGTTCTCCATAATTACTTTGTGTGTACTTAGGTCCTCGTTTTTTCCTTTAAGTTCTCGGTTTCTGTTCCTGGCTTCTGTCTTGTTTATTTATTAAGTTTTTCAGTAATAAAGCGATTTTTGACTTTTATATTCCATTTTTAACCTAAAGTTTTCTACATTGATTTTTAAAAATTTATTTTATTTTATTGATGCAAAAAGTCTTTTAGGAATTTTTTTTTAGCGATATTTAACTACTTTCACAATTCTAAGACCAGATCTTGCTATCAATGTTTCATAATATCACCAGAAAAGTCATTTCATGAGCATCCCCCTGCATGATTTTGCACTGAACAATTTATTTTCAAAATAAATGTCAAAGAAGTACATTCATTTAATAATATGTTTTAATCCATTTTACTGCTTTGCAAACATTCACACACTTCTTTTTCCACTTAACTCTGTAGTCTATCAAAACACTTTTATTCGAGTCTGAGGTCAGTTGTTAACGATCCGGTGAAATTTATAGATTTCTAAATTGAACTGATGTTGTTATGACAGCTGCATCAATTTGGAAAATGTGTGGGAAATACAGGTTCACTGAAAGGCTAGCAATCCAATCATGTTCTCATTAAATTTTAGCCAACTAAGTTTTTATTTACTGGGTGAATAAACTGAATAAAATGTGGTTTCTGCATCAATAACAGATGTAAAGGCAATGTTGTATAACTCCTTTCATCAGGACAAGTCGGTTTCCTTTCTTATTTTAAATCGTTTTTGGCTGCCTTTTGAAAATATTTCAATGTTGCTTTGAGTGCAGTTTAGCTGAAGCATTTAGCGAACACCTCCTGGACATTATTCACCTTAAACCTGCAAAAGGGGATGTTATTTTTTTTGTTAAATAAGAAAAACCTTTCCATTGTAACCAAAGTGAGTTTCTACCTTTGTCCTCTGCTCAGAGTAAGAACTACTGGACACACTGTATTCCTTTATAGCCTTTATAATGAAATCTTCTCTTAGTTAAATATAAGGAGTGCAAACTTACTTGTTGATTCGGGTGTATTAGTGTGGCTATATTAAACGATGAAACAATCCTGTTTAGGCTTTTTTGTAAGGGGCTTTACTCCAAGGGCCCCTTTTTGTACTACACCAGAGCCTTAGAGTCTTAAATTGCATGCAGGAAAAAAAAAACACTCACACAGAGTTAAGCTTATTTGTCAGGTAAAATAAACCGATATCCAAGTTCAATTACACAATCAGCTTCTTGTGCTGCTTGATGTTCTTTTCAGCACACCTTACATATTGCACTCTCGCAGCAGAAGGAAACTGAAGCTCATTAGCACAGATGATCTGTAATTGATGTCTGGAACGATACCAAAACATTAGTTAATATTCCAAATCTGGCGCTCTGTAGCAGAAGCAACAGACGCAAGAGCACAAACAAATATGTCTCTTCTGATGTTTTGGAAGTCTGGGGAGTACAGTTCATAAAAAGCTGATATGAGACTGACAGTAAGTCTAAGGAAGGTGTTGTTTACAGCTGCAGAGAAAATCTGATAATCAAACTTCGAGTTTTATGTTACTTGTTAGTAGTAGATCGTTCCCTTTGAATGTGGGTGCAATTTGAAGACATGTCATCCACAATATTATATAAAATATCTGTCTTAATCAACTCTATCACAAACCCATTGAAAGCTTACCCCCCTCAAAGGGCGCCACAGAGGGGATCTATCACTCAGCAATTCTATTTGAATATACGTCACAAACATTCACGCTTGTAACGCGCTAGTCTGTCCAATCGCATTTACATGTATCTGAGGTCGGTCATTAACGATCCGGTGAAATTTTTAGAGAGCTAAAACGAACTGATGATGACAGCTGCATCAATTTGGAAATGTGTGGGAAATACAGGTTCATTGAAGGATTAGCAATCCAATCATGTTCTCATTAAATCTTAGTAAACTGAGTTTTCATTTATCAGGCGAATAAACTGGAGGGCTTTTACAGGTGTATAAAAAGCTTAAACCATTTGAAGGTGTGGGTAATAAGTAAAAGTAAAGATGACCAAAAAGAAAAAAAAAAAACAGACTAAACTTCATGGTATTAATAGACCAAAGTACTGGGTAGTGTAAAATACTGGATAAAAACTATATAAAACTATAATTGAGCAGTTTCTGTAATGTCCTCCACAAATTAAATATCATATGAATTTTCAACTGAATCACAACTCATGGGTTAAGCCAGAAGTTTGCTTAATGAGGAACGCAAGAAAAGATATCAGTAGTTATTAGAAATTTGTGTGATATAGTTGCAGGAGTCTGACAGTGTAGGAGGCCATCAGAACAGAGCTGAGGGCATAGCCTGGGGCTGATTGGAGGTATCTCTGAACAACTCCTCTGCCTTCTTTCATCTCCTTCCCTCCTCAGCATTGCCTGTGCTACAGACACCAGCATCCCTGTCCTCCCTGTGCCAGCTGGGTAAGGCTCTGATAAGAGCATCGCTGCAGCTAGGTGCCCATGGAAATTCGTGTAATAGCTTTATTAGTGCCCTGAAAGGATCCCACTCCCTTGTAATGAAGCAATTCAACATTTTAATATTTTATATTTTAGGCTAGTGCTAAAACGTAGATTCATTACAGTAATTAATGTTTTAATGAACGCACCACACTCAGAGATAATGTGCTTTATAATTATAAACGGCTAATCTTACATTTATTTTTTCCAAATAAGTAAAATGCAGAGCCTTTGCACAATACTCTTTTTAAAGTGGGATTGTGCAGCTGCAGTTCTGTAAATGAGAACAAAGATCACCTCTAGAAAGTCTGTGTAAAGAACTTGGTTTTACCTCGGCTATCACTACATCTTCACACATCTCTTTTATCAAGTTACTGCTTATAAAGTACATTGTTTTGCCCGATACTTGTTGAGAAAATGACTTGTCTGAGAGAGAAATCAGCAACCATGCAACAGTTGTACAGTCACAACCAGAGACTCTTCATCTGACTGACATTCAACTTGGTTGTGTCAAGTTTTCCTCTGATTGCTCTTGTTGATGCTCCAGTATTGCCTAATTGCCTTATGCAGGGAGAATTATTTCTCTGAGCTGATGTGCTTTTCTTATAACCCATCTCAGTGGTTTTTGTGTGTGGACCATGAACAAGCAGCTTTGGCTTAAGATGCCTTGTGATATTCATGATTCAAGAAATGTAATATGATACAAGTACCTTCATAATCAGTTTTAATGTGCTATCATTTGGATCTTTCATATCAAGACTTACTTGGTGAATGTCCGACTTGCCAATTTGAAATATTCAGTCTAATGTACAGAAGTGTGTTACTCATCAAGCCTTGTGAATCGTGAGCATCAACGAAGCAGTGAAGTTGTTTTTATTCAGCAGTTGAAAGGAATAATCCATGAGACTCTGAGGTTAAAATCTCCATGATTTTTCCGGGTGGTTAAATGAATGCTGTGCTAATGATGTAGGAACTGCTGCCCTTTCTGGCATCATTGTCTAGTGTTCACACAATGCAGCATTTTTAGGACAGTGATCCAACTCGTACAAGCAGGGCCAATAAAGACACAGAGGATTAGGATTGAAAATGGTGAAATCTTTGTGTGTAGGAGAGCAAACGTTTCACTCGAAGACTGCACTAAAGAGAAAATCCAATAAGTAAAAGTAAAGGTGGCTGTTTGTGTGACCCAGAAGAGCAATAACACATAAGAGACAGACACCCACCACATTAGTCTTGGGAGGATATAGACTTCAGTCATTTGCTGGACTTGTGAGAGGAAATATTTACATATGACAACTTTATTTCTTAAACGACTTTCTCACCATTTAAACTGGTAGGGTTATAAAAGGTTCTTAAATTGCCCTCATATCTATTTTATTTCTAATCTAATATGCTGAAACCCTAAGTCAAAACTAAAATAAAGAAAAAGTGTTTTATATCTTCTCACAGTACTGTATATTGATCTGAATGGATGTAACTGAGCTTGTATTACTTGACTTCAAGTCACAGCTTGTACCAGAGCAGACTTATCTGTATGTGTGTGTGTGTATAAGTTGCTACACATATATAAAAAAAAATTCCCCACTCGCCCCTGTGGGCGGTCAATCCTTCAAGCTCGGGTCCTCTACCAGAGGCCTGGGAGCTCGAGGGTCCTGCGCAGTATCTTAGCTGTTCCCAGGACTGCGCTCTTCTGGACAGAGATCTCCGCTGTTGTTCCCGGGATCTGCTGGAGCCACTTGCCTAGCTTCGGAGTCACTGCACCTAGTGCTCCGATTACCACTGGGACCACCGTCACCTTCACCCTCCACATCTTCTCGAGCTCTTCTCTGAGCCCTTGGTATTTCTCGGGCTTCTCATGTTCCTTCTTCCTGATGTTGCTGTCATTCGGAACCGCTACATCGATCACTACGGCCGTCTTCTCATGTTTGTCTACCACCACTATGTCTGGTTGGTTAGCCACCACCATTTTGTCCATCTGTATCTGGAAGTCCCACAGGATCATAGCTCAGTCATTCTCCACCACCATTGGGGGACGTCTCCCATTTTGACCTCGGCACTTCCAGGCCATACTCGGCACAGATGTTTCTGATGGGCCAGGGTGGGCCATTTATATGGATATGTTACCGGCACCAGACCTAGGGGAATCTGGACCGGCAGCAAGCGGCACACAGGCTAGAGAGCACTGCGTAGCCAAATATGAGCAAACTGTGGATTAATAGAGAGGACACCGAAGTTAGCGTCTTGCTCAGGCCGGAGCTCATTTATTTCTCTACATATACACAATACAAATCACACTAGACCATGCATTCTTCCCATAAAATAACAGAGTTCATAAACAAAAATGAAGTTACAAAAAGCATTCTCTCAAAAGCAAAATAAATACAAACTAATTCAAAATGACTTTACATACAACTTAAACAAAACACTCACGGTTAAAGCATAACAACATACCACATTCACACAACCTTTCCCCACATTCGCGCCATATACGCTATTACTTTTGAACATGGCGTCCCTTGAACGCAACATAACATGGCGGCAGACGACTGCAACGTTGTTTCACCAACAAAAAGCTTTCCTCTTAATACATGTACTCAGTACTGCTTGGCTAACACTAAAACAAACACTACAACACATTTTCGGAAGTCGCAGGTTGCCACTGTCATAGCATATACTTATAGTGCTACGTAGCATTATAGCATTATGCCGATGATACACTAATACTCATTACAACAAAATACCACAAAACAACATCATCACTCTCATCTCAAAATATAGCCGAACAGTTGTTACTCAACTTACATGACATTTACAACCAGTTCGGTAACATAAAAGTTTGTTTGTCAGTACCTGTGGATTAATAGAGAGGACACCGAAGTTAGCGTCTTGCTCAGGCCGGAGCTCATTTATTTCTGAGCTGCGCATGCGCAGAGCCTATAGCTAGAGTCTCTCTGGTAGTTCCACAGCAGTGCAAGAGCACCATCTACTGGCATAATGAAATATAACCAATATAACAACACATAACAATGTCAAAATAAGTCACAATAATAAACAAAAAATAAGGGGGTAATTGGTTTTCTTACAAAAATAAACATGTAGCTTTTTTCAACCTGCTACAGATACACCGTAATAAAATGGGAATGGTTGGTGATATTAAAGTCCTGTTTGTGACACATTAGTATATGTGAGGGGGCAAACTCCTCGAGATGGGTGGTGACCATGGTGGCCATTTAGAAGTCGGCCATCTTGGACACAACTTTTGTTTTTTCAATAGGAAGAGGGCCATGTGACACATCAAACTTATTGGTAATGTCACAAGAAAAACAATGGTGTGCTTGGTTTCAACGTAACTTTATTCTTTCATGAGTTATTTACAAGTTTCTCTTTGTTCACAGCCACTGACATGTTGAAAAGGTTAACACGTGAGGAGCGGATCAAAATTGTGTTGATATCTGGTGAAAGCAGTAACCGGGTCATTGCAGCAGATTTCAATGCAGGTCACCCTACGAGACCACCCATCTCCCATGCTACAGTTAGCAAACTGCTTGCTAAGTTTCGTGAAACTGGTTCAGTGTTGGATTTGCCAAAATGTGGATGCAAGAAAACTGTCACTAACGAAGAAACATCAGTGACTGTCCTAGCTTCATTCAGCAAGAGTCCACAGCGTAGCACTCGCCGCATGTCACTGGAGAGTGGCATCAGTCGAACATCCCTTCGGTCCCTTAGCTACTTACAAATGGCACCCTTACAAACTCCAGCTACTGCAGCATCTCAACGAGGATGACCCAGATCAGCACACAGAATTTGCAGAATGGGCAAAACAAACATTGGAACAGGACCCTCAGTTCACGCAGAAGATTTTGTTCAGTGATGAGGCAACCTTTTATGTGAATGGTGAAGTTAACAAACAAAACCACCGCTATTGGTCTGACACGAACCCACATTGGATGGATCCCTCCAAGACTGTTGGAACAACAAAAGTGATGGTTTGGTGTGGTATATGGGGTACAACGATAGTGGGTCCATTCTTCATCAATGGAAACCTCAAGGCCACTGGATATTTGAAATTGCTACATGATGATGTGTTTCCCTCTTTATGCACTGAAGCTGGACCGTTCCCTGGGTTTTTCCAGCAAGATGGTGCACCACCACATTATGGGTGCCAGGTCCGAGCATTCCTAGATACTGGATGCCTGTGCTGGCATTTCTCCTGCGGTGTTGCTATCAGTGTGTGAAGAGTGGGAGAAGAGGGTTGCATTGACAATCCAACACAATGGGCAGCACATTGAACACATTTTATAAGTGGTCAGAAACTTGTAAATAACTCATGAAAGAATAAAGTTACGTTGAAACCAAGCACACCATTGTTTTTCTTGTGACATTACCAATAAGTTTGATGTGTCACATGGCCCTCTTCCTATTGAAAAAACAAAAGTTGTGTCCAAGATGGCCGACTTCTAAATGGCCATGTTGAGAAATCAGTTTTACCCCGGTTCTTTTTATTCCTCGAGCATCCAGAGATGGCACTGGACTGAGTTGTCATTTCACAAAACCTTTATTCATCTTTACTCATCTTCATTTAAGCATGCATCTTCTAGAAGGGAAGACGAGGCCGGTGTGTCCCTCTCCAAATCTTCACTCCTTTGTCTGTGAAACACAGTTTTGTAGGGGCGACCCTACCATAAAACCCCCACGGTGTGCTGCAAACTCTGTGTCTGTGTCTATGTGCACGAGCACATGAATGCCTATGTGAGCGCGTTCCCACGTGTCTATGTGAGTGCTCGTGTGTGACTGTGTACGCATACCTGTGTGTATGTGTGAGTGCACATGAGTGAGTGTGCGTGTGGATGTGTGTGCGTGACAGTTAAAACACTGTGGGTGTAGGTGACTCCCTAGGTCATAAAACCCATCTCCCTTCCAGACCACAGTTATCCAGTTACAAATGTTGAGACCCCCACCCAAACATCCTCTGGGGAATTTCCACTCAGCATTAACTCCTCTCTGTTTTACTTTCACAGTTCAAGTGGGGGAGGGGTCTCCTACAATCTACTCCTAAGTTCACAACACAATGAGGCCTTTATTATATTAAGGGCAGTGTCAATGTCTCTACAATAGTTCTACATTCTATGTTAACACATTTCTAAACTCTAAAATAAGCTAAACACTCCTACAGTCACCATGGCCACCACCCATCTTGAGGAGTTTGCCCCCTCACATATACTAATGTGCCACAAACAGGACTTTAATATCACCAACCATTCCCATTTTATTACGGTGTATCCATATAAACGGCCCACCCTGTGTGTGTGTGTATGTATGTATATATATATATATATATATATATATATATATATATATATTCCAAGTGTAGCAAACAGAAATCATTCAGTGAGCATCTTTGTCAGTGGCATGACTAGTTTTATGTGTGAAAGGTTACATGTTGACAGGTTAATAGAAATGCATTTGTGAAGCAAGCAACTCTGCATTCCTTAATACCATACCGCTTTTAGCTGTCAGTGAAAATAAAGATACCACACACTCCTTATCAACTCAAAAAAATCAATCAGTCTTTGCTTCTATAAAAGTCACACAAGCTAATGGAATATTCTCTGATTTTATCCTTTTTACATGGATGGCTTTATGCTAGTGGAGCTGCCCAGATAGTGTACACTACCATTTAGGACCCTTTAGACTTTCCTATTCATGCTCTGATTAATGATAAGCCCTTCCCCATTCTGTTGTATGTGTGTGCAGCTTGTTCACGTGATATCACCTTGCTGTTTTTTCATGCTGTGAGATGAACAGACAGGCTGACCTTTCAGTCACTCTGCTGTTGGATGCCAACAGAGCTCTGTCAGGGTGCGTGGCAAACCTTTTGTGTCGAAGACAGGCAAATAATAATGCAATGGCACTATTTTGCTCGGCCCCTTCAATCAGAATAACATACACTGAAGGTTTTTATATGATTAAAATCAAAAATCAAATCCAAGTCATATACAGATATCCACTCCTGCCATTTTCATTATTTTAAGCACAGTTAAATACGCTTTAGTTTCAAATATATATTAATAGATATGAGTTCATTTGAATTCAAATTGGTGTGATAATGCTAGCAGTGTTGTACCTCCCACTGAGGCAGGTCATCTCAGTTACATTAAAACACATTCTGTCAGTTCTTATTTGTCTTTGTTAACTATATGAACACTTAAAAACAAGTTAGAATAAACTGTTTGAGCTGATATGTTATTTTCAGGTACAGCTAGATTGCGATACACTGCAAAATGCTTTTGTGGTGAAACATGTGTATTCCAAAATGTGAACACACACACACACACACACACACACACACACACACACACACACACACACACACACACACACACATATATGGGCGACAAGGGGCAGTACCCTCCATGGAGAAGGAGGCTAGAGGGCAAGATCAAAGTAGCACGGAGGGAGGTTAGCCAACTAACAGAGTTGCAGCAAGGTGCGACAAATAAGGTGCCTAAGAAATACAGCAAGCTGTCCATACCTGAGGCCTTGGAAACTGCCAAGCAAAGACTCACAGCCTTGGCCAGCCGCTTGAGGAGGTACACCAGAGAGATAGAAGGCAGGAGAATAAACCAGCTGTTCTCCACAGAACCAGCAAAGGTGTACTCTCAGTGGCAAGGGAACAATAAGAGAACAGCACCACCAAGGCTGGAGACGGAGCAATACTGGAAGAGCATATGGGAGAAGGATGCAACCCATAACGGCAATGCTCAGTGGCTAGAGGATCTGAGGGCAGACCACAGCGACCTCCCTGAACAGGGTCCAGTAACCATCACAGTGGCAGATATCCAAGAAAGGGTCTCCAGTATGAAGAGTTGGACAGCACCAGGGCCCGACATGGTTCACGCCTACTGGCTGAAGAAGCTGACTGCACTCCACGAGCGTCTGGCAGCACAAATGAACCAGCTGCTAGTTAACGAGAGACACCCGGAATGGCTAACTGAAGGCCGGACGGTCCTGATCCCCAAGGACCCCAAGAAGGGACCGGTCCCCTCCAACTACCGACCAATAACCTGCCTCAGTACTACATGGAAGCTCCTGTCAGGCATCATATCGGCTAAGATGAACAGGCACATGGGTCAATACATGAGCGGGACACAGAAAGGAATTGGCAAGAATACCAGAGGCGCAAAACACCAGCTACTGGTAGACAGAACAATCAGCCGAGACTGCAAGACCAGACTGACCAACCTGTGCACTGCCTGGATTGATTACAAGAAGGCCTATGACTCAATGCCCCACAGCTGGATACTGGAATGCCTAGAATTGTACAAGA